>NC_056740.1:465085270-465275102 GCF_019279795.1 Protopterus annectens | reverse complement strand
TGATGAAGTGCAATATTCTAAGTCAGGAGTGATTCACCACACCATGCATGTACAATATGAACATGAGAATATATCATACTACAACTGATGAAGTGCAATATTCTAAGTCAGGAGTGAGTCACCACTCCATACATGTACAATGTGAACATCAGACTATATCATAGTACAATTGATGAAGTGCAATTTTGTAAGTCAGGAGTGATTCACCACACCATGCATGTACAATATGAACATGAGAATATATCATACTACAACTGATGAAGTGCAATATTCTAAGTCAGGAGTGAGTCACCACTCCATACATGTACAATGTGAACATCAGACTATATCATAGTACAATTGATGAAGTGCAATTTTGTAAGTCAGGAGTGAGTCACCACTCCATACATGTACAATATGAACATCAGAATATATCATACTACAACAGATGAAGTACAATATTCTAAGTCAGTAGTCAGTCACCACTCCATACATGTACAATATGAACATCAGAATATATCATACTACAACAGATGAAGTACAATATTCTAAGTCAGGAGTGAGTCACCACACCATATATGTACAATATGAATGTCAGAATATATCACACTACAACTGATGAAGTGCAGTATTCTAAGTCAGGAGTGAGTCACCACTCCATACATGTACAATATGAACATCAGACTATATCATACTACAACTGATGAAGTGCAATTTTCTAAGTCAGGAGTGAGGCACCACACCATACATGTACAATATGAACATCAGAATATATCATACTACAACTGATAAAGTGCAGTATTCTAAGTCAGGAGTGAGTCACGACACCGTACATGTACAATATGAACATTAGAATATATCATACTACAAATCATGACGTGCAATATTCTTAGTCAGGAGTTAGCAACACACCATACTTGTACAATATGAACATCAGAATATATCATACTACAACTGATGAAGTGCAATATTCCAAGTCAGGAGTGAGTCACCACACCATACATGTACAAGATGAACATTAGAGTATATCATTCTGCAACTGATGAAGTGCAATATTCTAAGTCAGGAGTGAGTCACCACTCCATACATGTACAATATGAACATCAGACTATATCACAGTACAAATGATGAAGTGCAATATTGTAAGTTACGAGTGAGTCACCACACCATACATGTACAATATGAACATCAGAATATACCATACTACGACTCATGAAGTGCAATCTTCTAAGTCAGGAGTGAGTCACCACACCATACATATACATTATGAACCTCAGAATATATCATACTGCAACTGATGACGTGCAATATTTTAAGTCAGGAGTGAGTCACCACACCATACATGTACAATATGAACATCAGACTATATCATACTGCAACTGATAACGTGCAGTATTCTAAGTCAGGAGTGAGTCACCACACCATATTTGTACAATATGAACCTCAGAATATATGACACTACAACTGATGATGTGCAATATTCTATGTCAGGAGTGAGTTACCACACCATACATGTACAATTTGAACATCAGAATATATCATACTACAACTTATGAAGTGCAGTATTCTAAGTCAGGAGTGAGTCAACACTTCATACATATACACTAAGAACATCAGAATATATCATACTACAACTGATAAAGTGCAATATTCTAAGTCAGGAGTGAGTCACCACACCATACATGTACACTATGAACATCAGAATATATCATACTACAGCTGATGAAGGGCAATATTCTAAGTCAGGAATGAGTCACCACACCATATATGTACACTATGAACATCAGAATATATCACACTACAACTGATGAAGTGCAATATTCTAAGTCAGGAGTGCGTCACCACTCCATACATGTACAATATAAACATCAGAATATATCATAGTACAACTGATGAAGTGCAGTATTCTAATTTAGGAGTGAGTCAACACACCATACATCTACAATATGAACTTTAGAATATATTATACTACAAATCATGAAGTGCAATCTTCTAAGTCAGGAGTGAGTCACCACACCATGCATGTACAATATGAACATCAGAATATATCATACTACAACTGATGAAGTGCAATATTCTAAGTCAGGAGTGAGGCACCACACCATACATGTACAATATGAACATCACAATATATCAAACTACAACTGATGACGTGCAATATTCTGAGTCAGGAGTGAGTCACCACACCATACATGTACACTATGAACCTTGGAATATATGATACTGCAACTGATGACATGCAATATTCTAAGTCATAAGTGAGTCACCACACCATACATGTACACTATAAACATCAGAATATATCATACTGCAACTGATGAAGTGTAATATTCTAAGTCAGGAGTAAGTCAACACACCATACATGTACACTATGAAAACCAGAATATATACTACTACAACTGATAAAGTGTAATATTCTAAGTCAGGAGTGAGTCACCACTCCAGACATGTTCAATATGAACATGAGAATATATCATACTACAACTGTTGAAGTGCAGTATTCTAAGTCAGGATTGAGTCACCACTCCATACATCTACAATATGAACATCAGACTATATCTTAGTACAACTGATGAAGTGCAATATTGTAAGTTACGAGTGAGTCACCACACCATACATGTACAATATGAACATCAGAATATATCATACTACAACTGATGAAGTGCAATATTGTAAGTCAGGAGTGAGTCACCACTCCGTACATGTACAATATTAACATCAGAATATATCAAACTACAACTGATGACATGCAATATTCTAAGTCAGGAGTGTAGTCACCACACCATACATGGACAATATGAACATCAGAATATATCATACTACAACTGATGACATGCAATATTCTGAGTCAAGAGTGAGTCACCACACCATACATATACATTATGAACATCAGAATATATCAGACTTCAACTGATGACGTGCAATATTCTAAGTCAGGAGTGAGTCACCACACCATACATGTACACTATGAACCTCAGAATATATCATACTGCAACTGATGACGTGCAATATTCTAAGTCATCAGTGAGTCACCACACCATACATGTACACTATAAACATCAGAATATACCATACTGCAACTGATGACGTGCAATATTTTAAGTCAGGAGTGAGTCACCACACCATACATGTACAATATGAACATCAGAATATATCATACTGCAACTGATAATGTGCAAAATTCTACGTCAGGAGTGAGACACCACACCATACATGTACAATATGAACATCACAATATATCATACTACAACTGATGAAGAGCAGTATTCTAAGTCAGGAGTGAGTCACCACACCATATATGTACAATATGAACCTCAGAATATTTCACACTACAACTGATGAGGTGCAATATTCTATGTCAGGGGTGAGTCACCACACCATACAGGTACAATATGAACATGAGAATATATCATACTACAACTGTTGAAGTGCAGTATTCTAAGTCAGGATTGAGTCACCACTCCATACATGTACAAAATGAACATCAGACTATATCATAGTACAACTGATGAAGTGCAATATTGTAAGTTACGAGTGAGTCACCACACCATACATGTACAATATGAACATCAGAATATATCATACTACAACTGATGAAGTGCAATATTCTAAGTCAGGAATGAGTCACCACACCATATATGTACACTATGAACATCAGAATATATCACACTACAACTGATGAAGTGCAATATTCTAAGTCAGGAGTGCGTCACCACTCCATACATGTACAATATAAACATCAGAATATATCATAGTACAACTGATGAAGTGCAGTATTCTAAGTCAGGAGTGAGTCAACACACCATACATGTACAATATGAACATTAGAATATATTATACTACAAATCATGACGTGCAATATTCTAAGTCAGGAGTGAGTCACCACACCATACATGTACAATATGAACATCAGAATATATCATACTACGACTCATGAAGTGCAATCTTCTAAGTCAGGAGTGAGTCACCACACCATGCATGTACAATATGAACATCAGAATATATCATACTACAACTGATGAAGTGCAATATTTTAACTCAGAAGTGAGTCACCACACCATACATGTACAATATGAACATCAGAATATATCATACTGCAACTGATAACGTGCAATATTCTAAGTCAGGAGTGAGACACCACACCATACATGTACAATATGAACATCAGAATATATCATACTACAACTGATGAAGTGCAGTATTCTAAGTCAGGAGTGAGTCACGACACCGTACATGTACAACATAAACATTAGAATATATCATACTACAAATCATGACGTGCAATATTCTTAGTCAGGAGTTAGTCACCACACTATACTTGTACAATATGAACCTCAGAATATATCATACTACAACTGATGAAGTGCAATATTCTAAGTCAGGAGTGAGTCACCACTCCTTACATGTACACTATGAATATCAGAATATATCATACTCCAACTGATTAAGTGCAATATTCTAAGTCAAGAGTGAGTCACCACAGCGTACATGTACACTATGAACCTCAGAATATATCATACTGCAACTGATGACGTGCAATATTCTAAGTCATCAGTGAGTCACCACACCATACATGTACACAATAAACATCAGAATATATCATACTGCAACTGATGACGTGCAATATTTTAAGTCAGGAGTGAGTCACCACACCATACATGTACAATATGAACATCAGAATATATCATACTGCAACTGATAACGTGCAATATTCTAAGTCAGGAGTGAGACACCACACCATACATGTACAATATGAACATCAGAATATATCATACTACAACTGATGAAGTGCACTATTCTAAGTCAGGAGTGAGTCACGACACTGTACATGTACAACATGAACATTAGAATATATCATACTACTAATCATGACGTGCAATATTCTTAGTCAGGAGTTGGTCACCACACCATACTTGTACAATATGAACATCAGAATATATCATACTACAATTGATGAAGTGCAATATTCTAAGTCAGGAGTGAGCCACCACTCCATACATGTACACTATGAACATCAGAATATATCATACTCCAACTGATGAAGTGCAATATTCTAAGTCAAGAATGAGTCACCACACCATACATGTACACTATTAACATCAGAATGTATCATACTTAAATTGATGATGTGCAATATTCTAAGTCAGGAGTGAGTCACCACACTATACATGTACACTATCAACATCAGAATATATCATACTACAACTGATGAAGTGCATTATTCTAAGTCAGGAGTGAGTCACCACACCATACATGTACAATATGAACATCAGAATATATCATACTGCAACAGATGATATGTATTATTCAAAGTCAGGAGTGAGTCACCACACCATACATGTACAATATGAAGATCAGAATATATCACACTACAACTGATGAAGTGCAATATTCTAAGTCAGGAGTGAGTCACCACTCCATACATGTACAATATGAACATCAGAATATATCATACTGCAACTGATGACGTGCAATATTCTAAGTCAGGGGTGAGTCACCACCATACATGTACAATATGAACATCAGAATATATCATACTACAACTGATGAAGTGCAATATTCTAAGTCAGCAGTGAGTCACCACTCCATACATGTACAATATGAACATCAGAATATATCATACTACAACTAATGAAGTGCAATATTCTAAGTCAGTAGTGAGTCACCACACCATACATGTACAATGGGAACATCAGAATATATCAGAGTACAACTGATGAAGTGCAATATTCTAAGTCAGGAGTAAGTCAACACACCATACATGTACACTATGAACATCAGAATATGTCATACTACAACTGATGAAGTGCAATGTTCTAAGTCAGGAGTGAGTCACTACTCCATATATGTACAATATGAACATCAGAATATATCATACTACAACTGATGAGGTACAATATTCTAAGTCAGGAGTGAGTCATCACACCATACATGTACAATATGAACATCAGAATATATCATACTACAACTGATGAAGTGCAATATTCTATGTCAGGAGTGAGTCACCACACCATACATGTACAATATGAACATCAGAATATATCATACTACAACTGATGAAGTGCAGTATTCTAAGTCAGGAGTGAGTCACCACTCCATACATGTACACTATGAACATCAGAATATATCATACTACAACTGATGAAGTGCAATATTCTATGTCAGGAGTGAGTCACCACACCATACATGTACACTATGAACATCAGAATATATCATACTACAACTGATGAAGTGCAATATTCTAAGTCAGGAATGAGTCACCACACCATATATGTACACTATGAACATCAGAATATATCACACTACAACTGATGAAGTGCAATATTCTAAGTCAGGAGTGCATCACCACTCCATACATGTACAGTATAAACATCAGAATATATCATAGTACAACTGATGAAGTGCAGTATTCTAAGTTAGGAGTGAGTCACCACACCATACATGTACAATATGAACTTTAGAATATATTATACTACAAATCATGACGTGCAATATTCTAAGTCAGGAGTGAGCCACCACACCATACATGTACAATATGAACATCAGAATATATTATACTACAACTGATGAAGTGTAATATTCTAAGTCAGGAGTGAGTCACCACTCCATACATGTACAATATGAACATCAGAATATATCATACTACAACTGATGAAGTGTAATATTCTAAGTCAGGAGTGTGTCACCACTCCATACATGCACAATATGAACATCAGAATATATCATACTACAACTGATGAAGTGTAATAATCTAAGTCAGGAGTGAGTCACCACACCATACATACACAATATGAACATCAGAATATATCATACTAGAAACCAATGAAGTGCAATATTCTAAGTCAGGAGTGAGTCACCACTCCATACTTGTACGCTATGAATATCAGGATATATCATACTACAACTGATGAAGTGTAATATTCTAAGTCATGAGTGAGTCACCAGTCCATACATGTACAATATGAACATCAGAATATATCATACTACAACTGATGAAGTGCAATATTCTAAGTCAGGAGTGAGTCACCACTCCGTACATGTACAATATGAACATCAGAATATATCATACTACAACTGGTGAAGTTCATAGGTTCATAGGTTCATACTAGGCTATCTGCCCTAGGGCATTTATAAGCCTAGCCAGAGTGTGTGTGGCTTTCACCACCCCTTAGGATGAGAATACTATACCCATTAGTTTGCTGTGCCTCTGTCCAGCAGTGATACAGAGATGATTCCCGGGGTAACCCTACGATCTCCCATCCACTCGTCAAGATTTCTCTTGAACAGAGTCTGTGAGGGGCTCTGCCTCACATGGACTGGGATTTTGTTCCATAGTGTAGGGAGTCCCTGGGTGATGAATCTGTCCCTCCAGCACATCCTATTTATATCCGTGTTGAGGTTTAAGTCTCTTGCTCTCGTGGCTCTGGTGGATTTGGATTTTTTGAGGTGGAGCATGTCCATTAATTCCGGGTTGGACATGGCCTTGTATGTCAGGCACAGATCACCACTGAGCAGATGGTATGCGACTAAATAGAGCTGGAGTTTCTTCAGTCGGGCATCGTATGATATATGTTTGAGCCCCTTTATCCTTTTGTTGAGGAACATTTGGGGTCTTTCCAACTGCTGCAGGTGTCGGGTAAGGTACATTCTGAATGGGGCGTTGTACTCAATCATTGGTCTGATAAGTGAAGAGTACAGGGGTACAATGACCTCTCCTGATCTGGATGTGAATCCCTTCATGATCAGGTGGGCAATGTAGAAGGTCTTCCTAACCACTTTGGCAATGTGAGTGTCAAAAGAGAGGTTATTGTCAACTTGGGTCCCCAGGTCCCTGATAAGTTCTTCCGTGTTTAATGGATTACCACCTATGTGGTAATTAGGGGTTACCTTGTTTTTCCCAAAGGGTATGACTATACATTTTTTGTCATTTAGCTTAAGGCCATGGCTCTGGCACCAGTTATCCATTTCTATGAGACCTTTCTGGAGGATGTCTGTGTCTGATGGAGTGTCAATTATGGTGCCCAGTTTGCAGTCATCTGCAAATTTTGTCAGCCACAATCCCCCTATGTTTGCCTGCACTTCAGAAAAATAAATGCTGAACATGAGGGGGCCCAGGACTGAGCCCTGTGGGACACCGCTCATGACCGGCTTAAAGTCTGACATGGCACCAGCAACTCTAACCCTGTGTGTTCTGTCCTTGAGCCAGTTTGCAACCCATCTTGTGACATATGGGTTTACATCTAAGCTGGTGAACTTTTCTATGATGCCCGAGTGGGGTATTGTGTCGAACGCTTTTGCTAGGTCAAGGTAGGCTGTGTGAACTGCCTTACCCTCATCAATGGCCTTAGTGACTGTTTCAAAAAAGTCGACCAAGTTCAAGAGGCAGGATCTGCCCTTGACATCTGCAAATTTTGTCAGCCACAATCCCCCTATGTTTGCCTGCACTTCAGAAAAATAAATGCCGAACAAGAGGGGGCCCAGGACTGAGCCCTGTGGGACACCGCTCGTGACCGGCTTAGAGTCTGACATGGCACCAGCAACTCTAACCCTGTGTGTTCTGTCCTTGAGCCAGTTTGCAACCCATCTTGTGACATATGGGTTTACATCTAAGCTGGTGAGCTTTTCTATGATGCCCGAGTGGGGTATTGTGTCGAACGCTTTTGCTAGGTCAAGGTAGGCTGTGTGAACTGCCTTACCCTCATCAATGGCCTTAGTGACTGTTTCGAAAAAGTCGACCAAGTTCAAGAGGCAGGATCTGCCCTTGACATCTGCAAATTTTGTCAGCCACAATCCCCTATGTTTGCCTGCACTTCAGAAAAATAAATGCTGAACAAGAGGGGGCCCAGGACTGAGCCCTGTGGGACACTGCTCATGACCGGCTTAGAGTCTGACATGGCACCAGCAACTCTAACCCTGTGTGTTCTGTCCTTGAGCCAGTTTGCAACCCATCTTGTGACATATGGGTTTGCATCTAAGCTGGTGAGCTTTTCTATGATGCCCGAGTGGGGTATTGTGTCGAACGCTTTTGCTAGGTCAAGGTAGGCTGTGTGAACTGCCTTACCCTCATCAATGGCCTTAGTGACTGTTTCGAAAAAGTCGACCAAGTTCAAGAGGCAGGATCTGCCCTTGACAAAGCCAAGTGCAATATTCTAAGTCAGGAGTGAGTCACCACACCATACATGTAAAATATGTACATCAGAATATATCATATTACGACTGATGAAGTTCATAGGTTCATAGGTTCATACTAGGCTATCTGCCCTGTGGCAATTATAAGCCTAGCCCGATTCTGTATGGCTTACGCCACCCCTTGATTTGAGTATACTGTGCCCTTTTTAAGGTTTAGTTTACTATGCCTCTGTCTAATAGTGACACTGGAGTAATCCCTTGGACAAAGCTATAATCCCCCATCCACCTATCGAGATTCTTCTTGAAGAGATTCAGTGAGGTGCTCTGCCTCACATGAACTGGAATTCTATTCCAGAGCGAAGGGAGCCTCTGGGTTATGAACCTGTCCCTCCAGCAAGTTCTATTTATTTCTGTGCTGAGGTTCAAGTCCCCCGAGCATGTGGCTCTAAGGGATTTAGATTTACTGTGGTGGAGCATGTCCATTAATTCTGGATTTGACATAGCTTTGTATGTCAGGCATAGATCGCCTCGAAGTAGGCGGTATGCAACTTAGTAGAGCTAGATTTTTTTTAACTGAGCAGTATATGGCATCTATTTGAGACCCTTGATCCTCTTGGTGAGATACTTTTTGGGTCTTTCTAATTGCTGCAGGTGTCGGGTAAGGTACATCCCAAAAGGGGCATTGTATTCTATGATGGGCCTGATGAGGGATGAATAAAGGGGCACGATTACCTGTCTTGATCTAGATGTGAAACCCTTCATGATGAGGTGGGCTATGTAGAAGGTCTTTCTAACCACTTTGGCAATGTGGTTTTCAAAGGAGAGATTGCTATCAACTTGGGTCCCCAGGTCCCTAATAACTTTCTCTGTACTTAATGGGTTTCCCTATGTGGTAATTTGTGGGCACATTGTTTTTGCCAAAGGGTATGACTATACATTTTTTGGCATTTAGCTTTAAACCATGGCACTGGAACCAGTTATCTGTCTCTGTGAGACCTTTTTGAAGGATGTTTGTGTCAGCTGGAGAGTTGATTATGGCTCCCAGTTTGCAGTCGTCTGCAAACTTGGTGAGCCATAGTCCTCCCATGTTTGCCTGTACCTCGGAAAAGTATATACCGAACAAGAGTGGTCCCAGGACAGAACCCTGTGGGATGCCACTTGTGACAGGTTTCGAGTCTGACATGGCTCCAGCAACTCTCACTCTGTGGGTTCTGTCTTTGAGCCAGTTTGCGACGCATCTTGTGACATAAGGGTTTATATTTAAGCTGGATAGCTTATCTATGATGCCCGAGTGGGGTATTGTGTCAAATGCCTTTGTAAGGTCCAGATAGGCTGTGTGGACTACCTTCCCTTCATCTATGGCTTTTGTGACTGTTTCAAAGAAGTCAACCAGGCTCAAAAGGCAGGATCTGCCCTTGACAAAGCCGAACTGGGTAGGATCTAGTGTCTGTAGGTCCCCAATGTCTTTGTTTATGAGCTCCATGATGATCCTCTCCATAGCCTTGCAGACTAAGCTAGTCAGGCTTATGGGGCAATAGTTTCCAGGGTCCGTAGAGGCTCCACCTTTGTGGAGTGGGGCCACTGTTGCTGTACGCCATTCTGTGGGCACATATCCTGTAGTGAGGCTGAGATTGTATAGCTGTTTTATTTGAGGGATTAGTTCCTCTTGTAGTTCATATAGGACGCAACCTGGGAAACCATCTGGTCCCATGGAAGCAGTGTTTTTTGCTTTGGAGAGGGCAGCCTTCACCTGAGCATCTGAGATGTTTGGGAGGCAGCCCTCTGCGGGATAGATACTTGCTCTTTTGGGGAGGGGTGGAGAAGTTTGCACTGAACCTATCTGCCAGGATATTGGCGATGTCTGTGGGTTCAGTGTATTTTTTGTCATTTAGAATCAACTCAGAACAAGTCTGGGAGTTGCATCCCAGGTTTCTAACATAACTGAAAAAGCCTTATGATTGTCTTTGGTGTCCTGTGCAATTTCTCTCGAAGCTGGCCTTGGGGGATTTTATGAGGGATCGTAATTTTTTGCTAGTACTGATCAGAGATGCCTTCCCTATTAGGGATTTTGCTCTATCATGTAGTAGCTTCCTCCTTCTGTTGTACAGTTTATTTATGGCAGGGGTCCACCAGACTGGACGCCTGCCTTTGGATGATTGGGTTTTGGTTTTGTTTGGGATAGCATGATCCATGCATTCCTGGAGATGTCCGTAGAATGCATTTATATAGAATTCTGCAGTTTGGGCTGTAGTTTCCACTGGCCCTGGGGCTTATTCTTCATCAGGAGTGAGCCACCACTCCATACATATACAATATGAACATCAGAATATATCATACTACAACTGATGAAGTGCAATATTCTAAGTCCGGAGTGAGTCACCACACCATATATGTACAATATGAACATCAGAATATATCATACTACAACTGATGAAGTGCAATATTCTAAGTCAGGAGTGAGTCACCACACCATACATGTACACTATGAACATCAGAATATATCATACTACAACTGATGACGTGCAATATTGTAAATCAGGAGTGAGTCACCACTCCATACATGTACATTATGAAGATCAGAATATATCATACTGATGAAGTGCAATATTCTAAGTCAGGAGTGAGTCACCACACCATACATGTACAATATGAACATCAGAATATATCATACTACAACTGATGAAGTGCAATATTCTAAGTCAGGAGTGAGTCACCACACCATACGTATACAATATGAGCATCAGAATATATCATACTGCAACTGATGAAGTGCAATATTGTAAGTCAGGAGTGAGTCACCACACCATACATGTACAATATGAACATCAGAATATATCATACTACAACTGATGAAGTACAATATTCTAAGTCAGGAGTCAGTCACCACTCCATACATGTACAATATGACATCAGAATATATCACACTACAACTGATGAAGTGCAATATTCTAAGTCAATAGTGAGTCACCAGTCCATACATGTGCACTATGAACATCAGAATATATCATACTGCAACTGATGAAGTGCAATATTGTAAGTCAGGAGTGAGTCACCACACCATACATGTACAATATGAACATCAGAATATATCATACTACAACTGATGAAGTACAATATTCTAAGTCAGGAGTCAGCCACCACTCCATACATGCACAATATGAACATCAGAATATAGCACACTACAACTGATCAAGTGCAATATTCTAAGTAATCACAATGCAAAGTCATACCCCCGGGATTTATGAAGCTCGGCGCAAGGCCGGTGTAAGGCTTGCGCCGGCAGTGCAGTGTATAATCGGCGTAGCAGCGCCATATGCATAGTAATGAGTGCGCGCTGCAACCACAGACACGTGCAGAGGGCACGTGCGCGAGCCCAAGTAGGATGCGCCCGTAGGCGTGGCCAAGCCGGCAGGCGATGAGCAACCTAAAGTGCTGACTGTCACAGGCCGCATGCAATAGTAACCGCACCAGCCAGGGTTCGTGGATAATGAAACGTACGCAGAGTATGCAACATAGTACCCGTTCACACAAAACGGAGAACCAAACATTAACCCACGAAGTCCAAATTGTACCCATCCAAGGAACAAAGGATATGCGTAATACCATGTCCGTCATGCAATGCACTGTCAGTGGGCATACCCAGTGAAGGTGTACCGCAGCATGTCAGTGTGCCGCACCTACACACAAGTAGCCACATGGGCATGGTCACCAGCAGTAGTGAGAGTACACAGCCGGGCAGCCGTTTCGATATAACAACCAGAAGGAAACCAGATACCCTAAACACAGACAAACATGTGCATAGCAACATGTACTACACCCAGCAATGTGCCCGTCGCATACACATAGGACGGCGTATGCCTAAGCGTAATATCCAGAAGCAGAACCCATGCATGCAAATGTAATACACAACAGCCCCGTCATAGCACGTAACCCGCACCCATGTACGACCGTGCACCCAACCCAGCTAGCAGCCTTGCACAGCTGCACACCTACACATAATGGGTATACCTGAAATTTAGTAAGAAGTATTGTCCTAGGCAGTGCCACGCGGGCAAATATGTACCCCACATGTCAACATCCCACCTCAGGTACTGATATTCAAATGGCTGCATGTGAATGTGTCGGCAGAATGTGTACATCCCGCATGTGGTATGTACCTGTCGAAAACACATAGGCATGCACACGCCACGGTGCCCATAACTGTACACATCTGGACAAGGCAGTATGTTCAGCCACCGTACTGATGATTAGCTATGCAGACATGTCAAACACAACACATATGGCGGAACATCTGCCCACCAAGCAGGACGCCCCAACAGGGTGCCACATGCACAGAAGGTGAAGGTGGGACATCACACATTGAGAATAGCGTTGCCGGATGGCCAAACACCCACGGCCAATGCAAAGGATGGAATAACATGTATATGCCTGGATGAATGGGTATGTCATAGCATGGGAATAGGCCAAGCTATCCAACATAATAGCCATGCGTACCAGATACAAACTGCCAGTAACACGCAGTAGTAATGCAGGAAGGCATACACGACTGTGGGAATAGCACAGGACATATGGCACATGCCAAGTGTGGACGCATGACACAAATGTCCAGGATGGGGCTCCCTGCAAAGAGGAACATGTGCCAACCCCACCCCCCACAGATGTACTGGCAGTGGAAACACATCCCAAACACACACCAACACTACCATCCATCCCACGATAGCAACGGAGGCTGGTCAAAGACCACCATGACGCGTGCACAAACAGGGACACGTGTAACCGTTGCCCTAACAACCCCAGGCCAACGAATAATAGTATGGACATATGCATGTAATGCTGTGAAGGATGTGTGGTAGTCCTCAGTATCACAGAGGTAGGTACACAGATACACTGTAATCAACCGTGACGTATGTGCACTGTACACAGCATACCTGCAGGTAATACATAGTTCAATCATGTGCCACAGAAATATACACATACGAATGAGGATAGGGGATAGACAAGTGTGAATGGGACAAACTATGAACATAGGTTCATAGGTCCATAGGTACATAGTAGGCTATCTGCTCAAGGGCAGCTATAACCCTAGCCCATAGTTATGTTGCCTTTGCCAACCCTCCAGTCCGAAGATAACAATGCCTATTATATTGCTGTACCTCTGTCAAGCAGTGGCAATGAAGTAATCCCTGGGGTATATCTGCAATCTCCCATCCATTGGTCAAGATCCCCCTCGAACAAGGCCAGTGAGGTGCTCTGCCTCACATGTACTGGGATGTTGTTCCACAGCATTTTGAGTGTCTGGGTGATGAATCTGTCCCTCCAACACATTCTATTAATGACCGTGTCAAGGTTGACGTCACCTGCCCCTGTGGTTCTGAGGGATGTAGATCCATTAGGTGAAGCATAGTCATCAAATATGGGTCGACATGGCCTTGTATGTCAGGCACAGGTCACCACTGAGCAAGTGGTATGTGACTGAATGGAGCAGGAGTCCTTTCAGTCGGGCAGCATAACACAAATTCCTGAGACCCTGCATCCGTTTGACGATGAACCTATGGGGCCTTCCCAGCTGCTGCAGGTGTCGGGTCAGATACCTTCCGAATGGGGCAATGTGCTCAATCATAGGTCTAATGAGTGATGAGTACAAGGAGACGATGACCTCCCCTGATCTAGATGTGAATCCCTGCACGATCAGGTGGGCAATGTAGAAGGTCTACCTAACTACGTTAGCAACGTGTGTGTCGAACGAATGGTGACTGACAACCTGGGTCCCCAGATCCCTGGTAACTCCCTCTGTGCTCAGTGGATTGCCACCTATATGGCAGCTAGGGGTAACCTTGTTCTTCCCGAAGGGTATGACTATGCATTTCCCGGCATGTAGCTGTAGGCCATGTCCCTGGCACCAGATATCCATATCTGTGAGGCCCTTCTGAAGGATATCTGTGTCAGATGTCCGTCCCACTATGGCACCCAGTTCGCAGTCATCTGCAAACATTGTCAGCCATAACCCCCCTGTGTTTGCTTGTACTTTGGAAATGTAGATGCAGAAAAAGAGTGGACCCAGGACTGAGCCCCGTGGGACACCGCCTGTGACCGGCTGTGAGTCTGACATGGTGCCAGCAACTATGACCGTGTGGGTTCTGTCAGCCAGCCAGTTTGCAACCCATCCTGCGATGTACGGGTTCACATCCAAGCCGATGGATTTATCAATGATACCTGAGGGGGGTATTGTGTTGAAGGCCTTTGCCAGGTCGAGGTAGGCTGTATGGACTTCCTGACCCTCAGCAATGGCCTCGGTGACTGTTCCTAAAACGTCAACCAAGTTTTAAACGCATGATCTGCCTTTGACCAAGCCAAACTGGGTTGGATGCAAAGTATGCAAGTCCCCTATGTCTTCATCTATGAGTTCCATTATGATCCTTCCCCATGGCTTTGCAGATAAGGCTTGTCAAGCTAATGGGATGGTAATTACCAGGGTCAGTGGAGGCACTGCCCCTGTGAAGTGGGACTACAGTCACCGTGCGCCACAACTTGGGTACATTACCTGAGGTGAGGCTGAGATTAAACAGCTGTCCTAACTGTGGGTCTAATTCCTCAATGAGTTTGTGGAGTACACAGCCGGGACACCATCTGGTCCCATGGATGCTGTGTTCACTGCCTTGGAGAGAACATGTCCCACCTGTGCGTTACAGAAGTTTCGGTGGCCACAATCCTCTGGTACAGACATCTCTCCATGTGGGGGGGAGGGGGGGGAAATGTTAGCACCGAACCTGTCAGCCAGTATGTTGGCAATGTTTGTAGGTTCAGTAAACTTCACATCATTCTGAACCCAGTCCGAGCATATCTGGGAGTGTCCTCCCAGGTGTCCAACATAGCTAAAGAAGGCCGCATGATTGTCTGTCGAGTCCTTGGTGATATATCTGTCGGATTTGCCCTGGATGATGTCATGAGAGCTTGTAGTTCTTCACATATAATGAGCAAGGGTGTCATACCTTACAAGGATTCTGCTCTGTCTTGTAGTAGCTACCTCCTGTCGTTGTAGAGCTTGTGTATGGCTGGGGTACACCAGACTGGATGCTTGGCATTGGTACAAAGACTCACAGTTGTGTAAGGGATTGCCTGATCCATGCAGTCCTGTAGGTGCTGGTAGAAGGCATATGTAAGTGATTCAGTGGCTTGAGTAATGTTTACCACTGGCTCAGGGGCCTTAAAGGAGACCACACTAGTGTTTAGAAGTGTGAAGTCGGCTTTTGAGAAAGCCATATGTATGGTAACCGGCACCACCCACAGCATTGTATGCCAATAGCAGAAGCTATTGTATGTTGTCCAAACACACGTATCCGTACACATGGAACATCATAGCAATAAACCACGCCTGGATGTGGGTGATGCTAGACATACCCACGGCAGACGTGGTGCGTTCCCAAGCCCGATGCCCGAGGGACCACACACATAACCGGCCTTAGGCACAGGCCAAGTAGGCAGCTGCCTGGGCGGCGGCCGCTAGGGCACCTTACCAGCCTTTATTCGGTGTAGGTAGACCAGGATGGGGGTAGCGGGTGATGTGGTGGGGGCATCATGGAGTCCTTCTGCCTAGGGCACCACCTGACCCAAGGCCACACCTACAGTACCCACACCCAGACGCGGGTCATTGCTAGTATGCTATATCATCTATGGAAAGAAACCATATATTCCCAGACATAATGGCACAGCATAATGCCTGTCCGCCGCCCAAAGCAGACATACGGCACCCGCGGCGGTGCAGATGTACTGCGCGAGATGTCCGTAACCAATGTCGACACTGTCACGCTATGTGAAATAATGTCAACATAGCGATTCAATACTAAACAGCGACGGAGAGCCCGATGTCCCCGTTGCTGAGCTGTACAACCTATTCCGCCATGTTAAATGTGTGTAGCAGAGCGGGACTGGCCCAAACTAAGCAACGGACATGTCCGTGGCTTGGTGGAAGCCGTCATGCAATGTTAAACCCATGTAATATAGCGATACAGGTTATAAATACCGAAGTTTAGTAATGGAAATAGGTCCGTTCGACCAGACCGTGTGCAATTACTATATCAAGATCTACAACGGGCACGCTGGCCAATCAGCGCACACGGATAGGAATAATGGTGGGGGGATATGGTATCATAGACACGGACAACCGTGTCCATGTGACTCGTCTGACATTCGTACACGGTCAAGGCAGTTCCGTACACTAGGCGGACAAGACCAAACCCAAAGCACCACAGGAATACCCTGACAATCGAAGGCCTGTATGCGTAGGGGATATAAGCCCCTGTGATCTGAATATCCCTGCGGTCACGACATATGCATCCTGGGCCATGAGCGGGAGGGAATGAGGAATGTTTAACATGTAGTACCGCACCTTTCCCAGCAGGAGAATGGATGCCTGTGACGTACGTGTGTGCGGGGGTGGGATGGGGCGGGGGGATATGTAAAGTTAGCTAAGTACCATGGGTATGCATGTAAATGAGACCGAACAGCTAACGTGTAGTGGTCACAGTAGCCGGCAAACGTGAATGCAGTCCCGTTTGAATTACGACTATAGAACATATAAATGTGCACGTGTACGTAATGCGTCCATGCCGCAAAGACTGTTACATGTGTAAAGGTGAAAGTGCATTTCGCACACGTCCGTCAACCGGACCAGGGATATGTTACCGGAACAGTCACAACTAACACAGGCCACGTAACCACACAGACCCAGTAAACATATGTAACCAGAATACGGATATGCATGTGCGCCTGCGCGTAACCCACAATTAGGAAATGCAAGTGCGCGTGTGCGTGTGTGATCCGCTCACAGCAGGAAATGTTAAGGCCGTGTCCTCCACGTCAATCATACATGTCTCAAAACTGTCAACCCCTGAAAGTATGGAATCGGGCAGTGCCATGTAAAGTACCATTAGAAGTAGTGAGAAACACACGCTATGTGATAAGACAAACATAGAATGTGGATAGAATAACGTGTGCGTTAGTAGTATGGATAGACGACGGTTATGCATGTGTAACTTGACCCACTTGTCAGAAGGTGCACCCGTACGAAAAGTGTTCAGTGGGCTCACACTTGTTGACTGGGCTAGGCTAGCTGGATATATGTCCAGTGCCAGCAGAGGCCCGTGGAGAAATGCTCCACACACAATAATAGCACAACATACCAGAGTACTCATATATGTACCAAAGAAGAACAACAATAGAAAGTGTCCTGAAAGGACTGGTTACACACAGATCACAGACGACAGAGAAATATATGGCCAGTGGAAGCACGTCACAATTATGGGATCATGTCCCTATAGAAGCAAGAAGGTCTCACATGACACGCCAGCGAATTGCCAGATAGACACAGGTCAATGTAACACACAGCAACATTAAGGGCCAACCAGCCGTACACCATGCCTGAACCTGTACAGTGGAAAGGTATGGCATGGTAATTGATGTGTGTACACAGGTAATCCACAGACAGTAACAAAGCAAGGTATGAAACGAGGGGTTCACATGTATATATCTACACCCAGCAGTCCGACGGCCCGTATATATACTTCCTATCTATATCCATGTTTCTATATCACCCTGGGTATCGTTGGCTGTTGGGTGATCGGAGCTAGGAGCTTATCCTGAGACTAGTGGTCAACTATTAAACTTAAGCAGACTTTTTCCTGCCCACCATCCTCCTGAAATTCAAGGAACCTCAACAACTGAACCCATACCCTACACTACCAGGAGACTAACTTACTAAGAGATTCTAAAGTGGTCAACTATTAAACTTAAGCAGACTTTTTCCTGCCCACCATCCTCCTGAAATTCAAGGAACCTCAACAACTGAACCCATACCCTACACTACCAGGAGAGACTAACTTACTAAGAGATTCTAAAGTGGTCAACTATTAAACTTAAGCAGACTTTTTCCTGCCCACCATCCTCCTGAAATTCAAGGAACCTCAACAACTGAACCCATACCCTACACTACCAGGAGAGACTAACTTACTAAGAGATTCTAAAGTGGTCAACTATTAAACTTAAGCAGACTTTTTCCTGCCCACCATCCTCCTGAAATTCAAGGAACCTCAACAACTGAACCCATACCCTACACTACCAGGAGAGACTAACTTACTAAGAGATTCTAAAGTGGTCAACTATTAAACTTAAGCAGACTTTTTCCTGCCCACCATCCTCCTGAAATTCAAGGAACCTCAACAACTGAACCCATACCCTACACTACCAGGAGAGACTAACTTACTAAGAGATTCTAAAGTGGTCAACTATTAAACTTAAGCAGACTTTCCTGCCCACCATCCTCCTGAAATTCAAGGAACCTCAACAACTGAACCCATACCCTACACTACCAGGAGAGACTAACTTACTAAGAGATTCTAAAGTGGTCAACTATTAAACTTAAGCAGACTTTTTCCTGCCCACCATCCTCCTGAAATTCAAGGAACCTCAACAACTGAACCCATACCCTACACTACCAGGAGAGACTAACTTACTAAGAGATTCTAAAGTGGTCAACTATTAAACTTAAGCAGACTTTTTCCTGCCCACCATCCTCCTGAAATTCAAGGAACCTCAACAACTGAACCCATACCCTACACTACCAGGAGAGACTAACTTACTAAGAGATTCTAAAGTGGTCAACTATTAAACAGCAGACTTTTTCCTGCCCACCATCCTCCTGAAATTCAAGGAACCTCAACAACTGAACCCATACCCTACACTACCAGGAGAGACTAACTTACTAAGAGATTCTAAGTATGCTAAATTACCTTGTTTGACCAGACTTACTCTACTTTTGTATCTCAGGTTAAGCATCCTCCTGAATTACCAGCAGCCTACATATTTTTCCTACCCACCATTTATACCTCAATTTAAATTCCTATCCCAATCTACCTCAACTATCTCTGTTTGCTAGCACATCACACTGTATCCTCTTTTCCCTTTTTGTGCTTAGCCCCTGCTCTGCTGTCTGTCCCTGCAAACATACAACTGGCCACTAGGTGGCACCCTTATTTTTTCCTGCTGCTACTTTTCTCTTCCCACTCTTATGCTTATCTTCTGCCCCTTAACCTTTCCTATCTGTCCTTTAACTGAAACTTTTTCCAGAACTGCATTTTAGCCTAGCCTCTCTTACCTTACCTCGATTCTGCTGACTCTAGCTTTTCTACTCACTTTTTTTTTCTATACACTAGCTGACTATCTAATACACCTTCTCCAACCTACTGACTTACCTGTTAGTTCTTCCCTTGCTCTGATTGTTTCCTGCTGAACTCCACTCTCTTGTGTCTTACTCCAAGGCTTTTCATTTCCCCCTCAGCTTGCTTATACTACGCTGCTTCATACTGTCATTATACCTTCTCCTATTGTTACTTATCTCACTATTATCTACAAAGCTCTTTACTCTTGTCTACCTCAGAACTTTCACCCTATATCATACTCATATATCTGACCCACACGTCTACCTTTTATCCCCTCCTTTATTACATACTCTTTACCACTACACTGTAAAGAGCAACTTACTTACGCAAGCTCCTCCCTAGGGCTTACCTCCGGGGCTACTCCCCTTTTCCCTCCTCCATGCCTACTTTTAACCTATAAATATAACCCCCTGCCTATTGACGCCATCTTTCTTTCCCTGGGTATCGTTGGCTGTTGGGTGATCGGAGCTAGGAGCTTATCCTGAGACTGTGAGTGTTTGTTTGAAATTGGAATTATATGTTCATTTGCTCTGCTTTGTGCTGGTTTTAAAGTTGTATCACAACTGACTGTCTTGATATCAATGTGTACTGAATGTATTTCTACATGTGTCTCCTCTCAATTGGCTGATGTTTAATTGACTCCTGTGTATGCTAGGTCTAGCTTTTTCTTCCACTTGTCATACGACAGTTTTTGTCTTTAGAATAGGTGCGTGCTAAGAACGCTGTACACTTATTGAACCTGTTTAGCGTCTATACTGGGGCTTAGATGAATAAGCGTTAACTACTTTCCTTGATAGGGGTTATTTGTAGCGTCGCAAAGTACCTTTCACATTTTATAAAATAGGTTTCCTTGTGTTCTTTGTTAGAACTCTGTATCTATTGTGTAAACGTTTAGTTCTATCTGAAACCTCTATATTTTTATCTTGGTACACCAGTCCTTTTTGTTTTGTGTTAACAGTGTAGCGTGCGTGGGTTTGCAAACCTCTGCGTCACCATACCTCCGAAAAAGTGTCGGGCTACTCAATTACTCACCCCAGCCTACATTACTGCTGTACTTATTTAGCGACGATAGTGGGTCCCTACTATGTTTATTAGCAGCTGCCAAGTATGATTATTTTACTATACTGAGTCCAGATTATTATCTATATCCCTGAATTTGCTTGGTATATCTACCAGATACTTCTGTTAGGTACCTGCAACATATTGCCCTGCACGTCTTTCTAGAATCCCACCTGGATTCCTAGCTCTCTCTATTTGTTAATTACCTCGGCAAGGCATTCCACCAACTGTAGCCTTAATGTAATACCGCAGTTTTTACTTTACAGACAATTACTTTAAAGTCTGTTTATTGGTTCTTGTTGCGTGACTGCGGGGGCTTAAAATACTACTTGCATCATTGAATTAAGTGTGTAGGGTTGCTTAATCGCCAAGCCTCAAAGGACAATTACTGTTGTTTTACTATAATATAGTGGTTAGGTTTTATGGAATCCCTAATCTGGTTTTTGGCCGTGCAGCGTAAGCGCAGGGCTTGCAATTTCTTTATCTAGCATTGGATAAGTCAATCGGGCTGTTTAACCACTGAGCCCATAACTATAAAATAGAGTCGTCTTATCTAAAAAATTGTTTTACTGGTTTAATGGTTGCTTAATCGCCTAGCCTCAAAGGACAATTACTGTTGTTTTACTATAATATAGTGGCTAGGTTTTATGGAATCCCTAATCTGGTTTTGGCCCGTGCAGCGTAAGGGCTTCAATTCCTTTATCTAGCATTGGATAAGTCAATCGGGCTGTTTAACCACTGAGCCCATAACTATAAAATAGAGTCGTCTTATCTAAGAAATTGTGTTACCAAGACACTACTTGTCGATGGGAGATGCTTGTTTTACCTAACGCCATCTATTACTGTTTCTCACAATCACATAGTGCATTTTATGTGAACTCTAAACTGGACTGTAAAATTACTGTTACATACTGTTTTAACCAAGCAAAATGAAAACCTGTATTTTCTAGATATTGCATAGTCTAGATAGGCTGTTTTTTCCTTTTTCCTTTATTGCATTAATGTGTTTTTACCTAGAATTTCAGCGCAGATGATAATGATGAATGCTGATGCACTATAACTTATTTTGTTACCTAAACTTAGCTCTAACTCACTCACTACATCTCTCCTTCTTACCTTGTAACAGAGTGGTCAACTATTAAACTTAAGCAGACTTTTTCCTGCCCACCATCCTCCTGAAATTCAAGGAACCTCAACAACTGAACCCATACCCTACACTACCAGGAGAGACTAACTTACTAAGAGATTCTAAGTATGCTAAATTACCTTGTTTGACCAGACTTACTCTACTTTTGTATCTCAGGTTAAGCATCCTTCCTGAATTACCAGCAGCCTACATATTTTTCCTACCCACCATTTATACCTCAATTTAAATTCCTATCCCAATCTACCTCAACTATCTCTGTTTGCTAGCACATCACACTGTATCCTCTTTTTCCCTTTTTGTGCTTAGCCCCCTGCTCTGCTGTCTGTCCCTGCAAACATACAACTGGCCACTAGGTGGCACCCTTATTCTTTTTCCTGCTGCTACTTTTCTCTTCCCACTCTTATGCTTATCTTCTGCCCCCTTAACCTTTCCTATCTGTCCTTTAACTGAAACTTTTTTCCAGAACTGCATTTTAGCCTAGCCTCTCTTACCTTACCTCGATTCTGCTGACTCTAGCTTTTCTACTCACTTTTTTTTTTTTCTATACACTAGCTGACTATCTAATACACCTTCTCCAACCTACTGACTTACCTGTTAGTTCTTCCCTTGCTCTGATTGTTTCCTGCTGAACTCCACTCTCTTGTGTCTTACTCCAAGGCTTTTTCATTCCCCCCTCTCAGCTTGCTTATACTACGCTGCTTCATACTGTCATTATACCTTCTCCTATTGTTACTTATCTCACTATTATCTACAAAGCTCTTTACTCTTGTCTACCTCAGAACTTTCACCCTATATCATACTCATATATCTGACCCACACGTCTACCTTTTATCCCCTCCTTTATTACATACTCTTTACCACTACACTGTAAAGAGCAACTTACTTACACGCAAGCTCCTCCCTAGGGCTTACCTCCGGGGCTACTCCCCTTTTCCCTCCTCCATGCCTACTTTTAACCTATAAATATAACCCCCTGCCTATTGACGCCATCTTTCTTTCCCTGGGTATCGTTGGCTGTTGGGTGATCGGAGCTAGGAGCTTATCCTGAGACTGTGAGTGTTTGTTTGAAATTGGAATTATATGTTCATTTGCTCTGCTTTGTGCTGGTTTTAAAGTTGTATCACAACTGACTGTCTTGATATCAATGTGTACTGAATGTATTTCTACATGTGTCTCCTCTCAATTGGCTGATGTTTAATTGACTCCTGTGTATGCTAGGTCTAGCTTTTTCTTCCACTTGTCATACGACAGTTTTTGTCTTTAGAATAGGTGCGTGCTAACGCTGTACACTTATTGAACCTGTTTAGCGTCTATACTGGGGCTTAGATGAATAAGCGTTAACTACTTTCCTTGATAGGGGTTATTTGTAGCGTCATAAAGTACCTTTCACATTTTATAAAATAGGTTTCCTTGTGTTCTTTGTTAGAACTCTGTATCTATTGTGTAAACGTTTAGTTCTATCTGAAACCTCTATATTTTTATCTTGGTACACCAGTCCTTTTGTTTTGTGTTAACAGTGTAGCGTGCCGCGTGGGTTTGCAAACCCTCTGCGTCACCATACCTCGAAAAGTGTCGGGCTACTCAATTACTCACCCCAGCCTACATTACTGCTGTACTTATTTAGCGACGATAGTGGGTCCCTACTATGTTTATTAGCAGCTGCCAAGTATGATTATTTTACTATACTGAGTCCAGATTATTATCTATATCCCTGAATTTGCTTGGTATATCTACCAGATACTTCTGTTAGGTACCTGCAACATATTGCCCTGCGTCTTTCTAGAATCCCACCTGGATTCCTAGCTCTCTCTATTTGTTAATTACCTCGGCAAGGCATTCCACCAACTGTAGCCTTAATGTAATACGCAGTTTTACTTTACAGACAATTACTTTAAAGTCTGTTTATTGGTTCTTGTTCGTGACTGCGGGGCTTAAAATACTACTTGCATCATTGAATTAAGTGTGTAGGGTTGCTTAATCGCCAAGCCTCAAAGGACAATTACTGTTGTTTTACTATAATATAGTGGTTAGGTTTTATGGAATCCCTAATCTGGTTTTTGGCCCGTGCAGCGTGGCGCAAGGGCTTGCAATTCCTTTATCTAGCATTGGATAAGTCAATCGGGCTGTTTAACCACTGAGCCCATAACTATAAAATAGAGTCGTCTTATCTAAAAAATTGTTTTACTGGTTTAATGGTTGCTTAATCGCCTAGCCTCAAAGGACAATTACTGTTGTTTTACTATAATATAGTGGCTAGGTTTTATGGAATCCCTAATCTGGTTTTTGGCCCGTGCAGCGTAGAGGGCTTCCAATTTCCTTTATCTAGCATTGGATAAGTCAATCGGGCTGTTTAACCACTGAGCCCATAACTATAAAATAGAGTCGTCTTATCTAAGAAATTGTGTTACCAAGACACTACTTGTCGATGGGAGATGCTTGTTTTACCTAACGGCCATCTATTACTGTTTCTCACAATCACATAGTGCATTTTATGTGAACTCTAAACTGGACTGTAAAATTACTGTTACATACTGTTTTAACCAAGCAAAATGAAAAACCTGTATTTTCTAGATATTGCATAGTCTAGATAGGCTGTTTTTTTCCTTTTTCCTTTATTGCATTAATGTGTTTTTTACCTAGAATTTCAGTGCAGATGATATTGATGAATGCTGATGCACTATAACTTATTTTGTTACCTAAACTTAGCTCTAACTCACTCACTACATCTCTCCCTTCTTACCTTGTAACAGAGTGGTCAACTATTAAACTTAAGCAGACTTTTTCCTGCCCACCATCCTCCTGAAATTCAAGGAACCTCAACAACTGAACCCATACCCTACACTACCAGGAGAGACTAACTTACTAAGAGATTCTAAGTATGCTAAATTACCTTGTTTGACCAGACTTACTCTACTTTTGTATCTCAGGTTAAGCATCCTTCCTGAATTACCAGCAGCCTACATATTTTTCCTACCCACCATTTATACCTCAATTTAAATTCCTATCCCAATCTACCTCAACTATCTCTGTTTGCTAGCACATCACACTGTATCCTCTTTTTCCCTTTTTGTGCTTAGCCCCCTGCTCTGCTGTCTGTCCCTGCAAACATACAACTGGCCACTAGGTGGCACCCTTATTCTTTTTCCTGCTGCTACTTTTTCTCTTCCCACTCTTATGCTTATCTTCTGCCCCCTTAACCTTTCCTATCTGTCCTTTAACTGAAACTTTTTTCCAGAACTGCATTTTAGCCTAGCCTCTCTTACCTTACCTCGATTCTGCTGACTCTAGCTTTTCTACTCACTTTTTTTTTCTATACACTAGCTGACTATCTAATACACCTTCTCCAACCTACTGACTTACCTGTTAGTTCTTCCCTTGCTCTGATTGTTTCCTGCTGAACTCCACTCTCTTGTGTCTTACTCCAAGGCTTTTTCATTCCCCCCTCTCAGCTTGCTTATACTACGCTGCTTCATACTGTCATTATACCTTCTCCTATTGTTACTTATCTCACTATTATCTACAAAGCTCTTTACTCTTGTCTACCTCAGAACTTTCACCCTATATCATACTCATATATCTGACCCACACGTCTACCTTTTATCCCCTCCTTTATTACATACTCTTTACCACTACACTGTAAAGAGCAACTTACTACAAGCTCCTCCCTAGGGCTTACCTCCGGGCTACTCCCTTTTCCCTCCTCCATGCCTACTTTTAACCTATAAATATAACCCCTGCCTATTGACGCCATCTTTCTTTCCCTGGGTATCGTTGGCTGTTGGGTGATCGGAGCTAGGAGCTTATCCTGAGACTGTGAGTGTTTGTTTGAAATTGGAATTATATGTTCATTTGCTCTGCTTTGTGCTGGTTTTAAAGTTGTATCACAACTGACTGTCTTGATATCAATGTGTACTGAATGTATTTCTACATGTGTCTCCTCTCAATTGGCTGATGTTTAATTGACTCCTGTGTATGCTAGGTCTAGCTTTTTCTTCCACTTGTCATACGACAGTTTTTGTCTTTAGAATAGGTGCGTGCTAAGAACGCTGTACACTTATTGAACCTGTTTAGCGTCTATACTGGGGCTTAGATGAATAAGCGTTAACTACTTTCCTTGATAGGGGTTATTTGTAGCGTCAGTACCTTTCACATTTTATAAAATAGGTTTCCTTGTGTTCTTTGTTAGAACTCTGTATCTATTGTGTAAACGTTTAGTTCTATCTGAAACCTCTATATTTTTATCTTGGTACACCAGTCCTTTTTGTTTTGTGTTAACAGTGTAGCGTGCACGTGGGTTTGCAAACCCTCTGCGTCACCATACCTCCGAAAAAGTGTCGGGCTACTCAATTACTCACCCCAGCCTACATTACTGCTGTACTTATTTAGCGACGATAGTGGGTCCCTACTATGTTTATTAGCAGCTGCCAAGTATGATTATTTTACTATACTGAGTCCAGATTATTATCTATATCCCTGAATTTGCTTGGTATATCTACCAGATACTTCTGTTAGGTACCTGCAACATATTGCCCTGCGTCTTTCTAGAATCCCACCTGGATTCCTAGCTCTCTCTATTTGTTAATTACCTCGGCAAGGCATTCCACCAACTGTAGCCTTAATGTAATACGCAGTTTTACTTTACAGACAATTACTTTAAAGTCTGTTTATTGGTTCTTGTTAGCGTGACTGCGGGGCTTAAATACTACTTGCATCATTGAATTAAGTGTGTAGGGTTGCTTAATGCCAAGCCTCAAAGGACAATTACTGTTGTTTTACTATAATATAGTGGTTAGGTTTTATGGAATCCCTAATCTGGTTTTGGCCCGTGCAGCGTAAAGGGCTTGCAATTCCTTTATCTAGCATTGGATAAGTCAATCGGGCTGTTTAAGCACTGTGCCCATAACTATAAAATAGAGTCGTCTTATCTAAAAAATTGTTTTACTGGTTTAATGGTTGCTTAATCGCCAAGCCTCAAAGGACAATTACTGTTGTTTTACTATAATATAGTGGCTAGGTTTTATGGAATCCTAATCTGGTTTTGGCCCGTGCAGCGTAAGGGCTTCCAATTTCCTTTAACTAGCATTGGATAAGTCAATCGGGCTGTTTAACCACTGAGCCCATAACTATAAAATAGAGTCGTCTTATCTAAGAAATTGTGTTACCAAGACACTACTTGTCGATGGGAGATGCTTGTTTTACCTAACGGCCATCTATTACTGTTTCTCACAATCACATAGTGCATTTTTATGTGAACTCTAAACTGGACTGTAAAATTACTGTTACATACTGTTTTAACCAAGCAAAATGAAAAACCTGTATTTTCTAGATATTGCATAGTCTAGATAGGCTGTTTTTTCCTTTTTCCTTTATTGCATTAATGTGTTTTTACCTAGAATTTCAGCGCAGATGATATTGATGAATGCTGATGCACTATAACTTATTTTGTTACCTAAACTTAGCTCTAACTCACTCACTACATCTCTCCCTTCTTACCTTGTAACAGAGTGGTCAACTATTAAACTTAAGCAGACTTTTTCCTGCCCACCATCCTCCTGAAATTCAAGGAACCTCAACAACTGAACCCATACCCTACACTACCAGGAGAGACTAACTTACTAAGAGATTCTAAGTATGCTAAATTACCTTGTTTGACCAGACTTACTCTACTTTTGTATCTCAGGTTAAGCATCCTTCCTGAATTACCAGCAGCCTACATATTTTTCCTACCCACCATTTATACCTCAATTTAAATTCCTATCCCAATCTACCTCAACTATCTCTGTTTGCTAGCACATCACACTGTATCCTCTTTTTCCCTTTTTGTGCTTAGCCCCCTGCTCTGCTGTCTGTCCCTGCAAACATACAACTGGCCACTAGGTGGCACCCTTATTCTTTTCCTGCTGCTACTTTTTCTCTTCCCACTCTTATGCTTATCTTCTGCCCCTTAACCTTTCCTATCTGTCCTTTAACTGAAACTTTTTCCAGAACTGCATTTTAGCCTAGCCTCTCTTACCTTACCTCGATTCTGCTGACTCTAGCTTTTCTACTCACTTTTTTTTTTTCTATACACTAGCTGACTATCTAATACACCTTCTCCAACCTACTGACTTACCTGTTAGTTCTTCCCTTGCTCTGATTGTTTCCTGCTGAACTCCACTCTCTTGTGTCTTCCCGCTCCGTTCGCCCTCTGGGCTCCTCCACTCCCTACCCTGCCCCCAATTCCCACCCGCCCCAGGGTGTCTACCTATATACTCTCTTAACCACTCCCCCTCCACTCCTCCATTCTTTCCCAACCAACCACTCACCTCTTTCTAGCCACACCCTACATTTATACATCCACACCTACTAGCTTTACATCTCCTTATTTATCTCTAAACTTTTCTCACAATAGCTAATCTTTCTTCTCCTCATACTACATATACTTACTACTCCATCATTCACTAACCTCACCCTTTACTAATTATCCTTAACCTACTAGGTACATACCTTCCCCTATCATCTATAGCCTTTTTAACCTAAAGCAGTCCTTTCCTCATCTCTCTACCTATAGCTTTTGTTTTCCCTCCTCTCTCAACATGCCTAACCTACACCCATGTCTACTACTAATGTCATTGTTCACTTCTCTCACCACTATCTATTTCCTTACCTCCTATGAACAACCCCTTCTCAAAACTCTTCTCATACCATCCAAACACACTACTACATCACTTCCTGTTTCATGCACAAACTTTAATAATTCCACATATAACCATAGCTACATCCAAGCCAAATATCACCGACTTTTACATATAAAACACTCATTTCTAACACTCGAAAATTATATGACCTTAATCCTAAACGTAGCCAGCATCATAACTTCACTTTGATCCACTCCCTTAAGGATGGAGACATTCATCAAACCCAGGCCCAATGTTTCACTCATCCTTCTCTAATAGTATTGAATCTAACTCTATCCCTTTACTATCAGCTCAATCCTCAAAAACACTCAAAATTGCCCATCTTAATATACGTAGCATCTGCAACAAAATTACTCAAGTACATGCTCTCCTAGATGTCCACTGCTTTGACATCCTTTGTTTAACGGAAACGTGGCTTAAACCAACAATAAAAGATACAGAAATTATTCGCCCAGGTTACAATATTATTAGCAAAGACCATCAAAAAAGGTGGAGGGGTAGCTATTCTCTACAAGGCAGAATTACAAATCAGTAAAATAAACCACAAACCACATTCTGATGACACTACAGAAATAATTATTTCAAAACTACAACTAAACAACCAAAATCAGTTAACATCATTTGTACATATTTCCCACCAGGTAACAATCAAGATAAACTGGAAGACCTATTAAGTTACCTTTCTCTAAATTATCCACAAGAAACAATACTACTAGGAGACGTTAACACCGACTGGAATTTATGTAGCAATAACAACCCATCCTCTCTGATCAATTTGAATGGTTTCTCACAACTCATTAATTCCACAACTAGAATAAACAAATCTAACAACAAAGAAAGCATTCTGGACTGGATATTAACAAATGGTCCAAAACAAAACTATACAACAGGAACCCTACCAGATGACCTTAGTGATCACTCTCTAATATATATAATAAGACACAAAACAAACGTTCACATTTCTCCCCCTGTTATAACTATACGTAGTAAAAAACACTTTGACCAGGAAATGTTCCTAACCGAACTTAAACACTGCAATTGGGAACCCCTTAAGTCCCTTCCAATAAATGAAGCTGTATCCTACTTCAATAAGACTTTCCTAACTGTCCTAGATCATCATGCCCCAATTCGTACCATAAGAGTGAAAAATAAACCAGCAGTATGGCTCACAAGTGAGACCAAAAAGCTAATCCTCTCCAGGAACAAATCCTGGACCAAATGGCGTACCACTAAACTTATTACTGATCAGCAAAATTTTAGACAACAACGAAATATGACTAAAAAAGCAATAATACAGGACAAAAAAAACTTTTACATCCAACTTCAACAATCTTCCCTCCAAAAACCACAGAAGTTCTGGACCTCTATTAACAGACTAATAACCCCAGGTAAAGTAGTAACACCAACTCCACTTGGCAGCAACTCTGATGACCCTACAAAAACAGCAAATGCGTTTAATACCTTCTTTACCACAGCAGTACAAAACTTAGCAAATCAACAATATCCTGACACTACCAACCTGTCCGCTACAAGCCCCACCCCCCCTCCTTTCCACCTAGAACCAATACCCACCTCCTTCATCTCCTCCTTACTTCAAAACTTAAGCCTTCTACCCTCTCAGCTGACAAATTACCAGGGGAATTCCTACAACTAGGAGCCTCAGCCATTGCCTACCCAATCTCTATATTGATTAACAGAACTATTAAGGAATGCACTATTCCATCCATCTGGAAAATCTCACATATCATTCCTCTTCACAAAGGTGGCGACTCTACTGAATACTCAAACTACCGTCCATAGCTCTTCTGTCTCCTCTTGCTAAAATAATGGAGAAATGTATCCACAAACAACTAATTACCCACCTACTTCACCACAATCTCTTAGCAGACTGTCAACATGGCTTTCGTCCTTACCACAGTACTACCACAGCCCTACTTTCTTTTACCAACTGTATCAACACAAATCTAAACAATAATTTCTTGTCAACAGCACTCTTTGTAGATCTTTCTAAAGCCTTTGATATGGTCAACCATAAACTCCTACTTCACCTTCTAAAGTCCCTATCACTTGATAAACCCGCCTTGCACTGGTTCACATCCTACCTGGATAATCGTAAACAAGCAGTTCTCTGGCAGAATCATCTTTCTGAACTTCTACCCACTTCCCTAGGTGTCCCACAGGGCTCTATCTTAGGCCCACTGTTATTCTCCATTTTTATCAATGACCTTCATCTCTCTATCCCTTCTCTACCTGCATTCAATACTTGACGACTCCACAATTATTTGCTCAGCAAAATCCCATACTGGCCTACATTCTCTCAGACACAAATGCTTCACCACTATAGAAAAATGGTTCTCTAACCATTGTCTTCTCCTCAACCCAAAAAACCAAATTATTGCTGTTTACCCCCTCACACACATCTCCCCCTCTTCATTTTACACTTCAATCCAACAATGGTACTATAATTTCTCCTGACACCACCACCAAACTCCTAGGCATCACAATAGATAATCAACTTAAATTTAACACTCACATTAACACTATAATAAAATCTACCAACAAAAAACTCGGATCTCTATATAGAATTAAACAATTTCTATCACCACTAGCCAGATCTACAATAGCCAGAACTCACTTACTCTCTACCCTTTTATATGCCTCCCCCATCTATACTAACCTGTCCCAATATAATCATAACAAACTAGCTAAATCTTATAATAGCATTGCCAGATTTGCCACTAACTCACCTTATAGGACTCATCATTGTCAAAACCTAAAACAACTAGGCTGGCTTGAATTACCTAACCTACTACAATTTAACCAACTTATTGTGCCCATAAAGTCCTTTATCAACCTAACAATACCCCAACTCTCTCTACCCTCATAACACCATACCATAACCTGAAAAGTTACGCTCAACTAATAAAATGCAGATGCAAACTTCTTTATCTAAAAATTCTGCAGGTGACTCTCTTTTTCTAACTTTGTTGGTAAAATATGGAACCTCCTACCAAATGACCTTACAGCTCTTTCATCTCTACCATTATTCAAAACTAACCTTAAAGCGTTTCCTCTCCAACCACTGGTTATGCTCTTGCAATAACCCTGATTAATCTGCTTTTCATTTCCTTCTCCTCTGCTCTACCATGTCTCCCTTAATTTTTTTTCCCTCTTAAAGTTTATCCTTATATCATAATTTCTCTCTGACCATTCTACTCTGTCCAGCTCTACTCATCCCATCTAACCACCAATCCTGTTTTCCAATTCCTGTCTTATCCTGTAGATGTCCTTAGTAACCTTATATCCCCATCTTTTCTTTATTTACTTACTTATTGCTTTCTTGTGGTAACAGTTGTTAAATCATTTTTTTACTATGAACAAATCTTGTTCTTGTAACATTTTGCTATACATTTTTGTATTATTCTTTTTAAATTACTTGTAACATTAAATGTTTTGAAAACTCGGAGCTTTTCTCCTCGGGCCTCCACTGAAAATGGACATGTATCCAGTTGGACTAGCCCGGTTAACAAATGTAAAATAAATAAATAAAAAAATAAATATATGACGCATGGACATAGATTTGTCACCTGAAAACAAGATGTGAACAACTACAGTTTAGTCGATATCATATTGATATAGTAATAATACAGTCATATCAATATTTAACATTGTGACCCTTATTTACATTCATATTTATACAAAATATGCATGTAATTGTACTTATTTATTCCATGATTTGGAATCTTATTGCAACAATTATACACATTGATGAACAAAAGCATTACCAACACACTACATTCTAAGGTTTACTCACAACAATTATCAATTATGTTTCAACATACTGATGGTATTGACCAATATTGTATTTATATTAACACATCGTTGTTGTATCATTGTTTCCATTCAGTAATGTATGCAACACCGAGTTCTACATGTCACTTTATCATCAGGACTTGGAGCACGGTCCACTGAACTATGAGCAAGTCTATTAATTAGTTGACATTAAACTGACTCAGAAGGAAGTATATAAGGGACGACTATCTAATGTATCACGTACTCCGACGTTGCCCCATGTTAGAGGGTGAAAGAGCTCAGTATCCTATGACTGTGGAGTGTATCGTTTTTGTCATCGTCTATCTTGGCATGGTTTATGTTCAAGAATGTATTTTATGAAGATGACCAGGACTCAGGGTCTGCTGTATTTCCGCTTACTGAAACATGGATATAGATAGGCCAAGTAATACATAATATGGGTAAGAAGAAAGGAACAGTTTACCAAGAAAAACCTAGGAAAAGGACCCACCAGGACGTAAACCGAGAGCACCAAGCAAACACAATGTATTGCTACGAAAACCAAGTGTTTCAAAAATGAACCCAAATGGTGTAAATCCAAAGATGTAAGTTAGCAACTGCTCTAAATAATCCCCCGAAGTCCCAATAGGAAAGATGCGCCACTTTATTGTCAAAATAACACCACCAAAACAAGTAGATCACGAGCGCTGTCGCCTGGTCTTACCGGGCTTTGTCAGGTGTAATTAGCTAAACCAATAACTCTAGCTTTTATAGAACTAATTGATTAAAATATCACCATGGTACTGATGTTTTATTTGGTTCAAATGGTTCACAAACAACTTTGAACATAAAGAATGAATTTTGTTTGAATTCATATAAGTTGCATACATACATTTTAACAATGCATTTATTGTGTCGCGCAGTTTTAAATATGTATTTGTCTCTTTAATGCTTGTAGAAGTGGATTTAATTTATTTACAATATGGTGATATTTTAATCAATTACTTAATTAACAGAATGCACTTGCGCTATAAAAGCTAGAGTTATTGTTTTAGCTAATTACACCTGAAAATGCCCAGTAAGACCGGGCGAAAGTGCTCGTGATCTACTTGTTTTGGTGGTGTTATTTTGACAAAAAAGTGGCGAATCTTCCCTATTGGGACTTCTGAGGATTATTTAAAGCAGTTGCTAACTTGCATGTTTGGATGTACACCATTCGGGTTCAGTTTTGAAAAACCTGGTTTTCGTAGCACTACATAATATGGGTAGTCAAACAGACATCCGCGATTGGGGAACATACAGCAGCAGTCAAAACCACTGGCCAGATGGACACAGTCCAACAAGTTCTACACTTTACATATGCACATTGGTGTCCATTGTAGGACACCAAAAATTGACCCATATGCAATATCTACCACCTGCGAGCGAGCGACCCTGAAGGAGTAACAGCCGTGACTACGGCACAGCTAGACATATGCACCACCAGCGTGTTTAAGGTTGATGGCAAGTGTCCATGAAATGCAGGACATATGAACAGAAATCCCCAGATTGTCGAGTCCATAGAAGTCCGTCCACATCCCAGTCCCACACACATGAAGGATGTGTAATGGGTACCATTGAGGGTTACATCCATGGGATCCTGGGTATGCAGAAATGGGGCTCGGTGTTGTTTGGCAGATAATCCGTTGTCCCGCCCCGTGGGAGGGATGTGGGTATAGCACATGCCTTACTCCCCACTAATAATGCAAAGCATCCACCGGATAATGCTAAATGCAGGTGTGAAATGTGTACAGCCCTATACCAGTGTCCAGTAGGCAATTCCCATGGATGGACAAGCGTACGACCAAGATGGCACCCATAACTGCAAACCTGGTGGAATTACACAGCTGCAGTAAGGCATAACACAGGAAATACAGATAGGGACTACAGTAGACACTCCCCATACAAAGTCAGACCACCATGCGAATACCGGCGTACACAACACTCAATCTGCCAGCACCAAAATGGGGATCACTCGCTTCCATACTGCAGAAGAAATGGGCGACCTGGGGAACACATACTAATGGCACACCAACAACATCAACTAGGAAGGTCATAGGATGGTTAAACTATGGCGTTCCCACTTATAAAGAACATGCTTCAATGAATTAATAGGATCTACATGTTTTGGTGGTGTTATTTTGACAATACAGTGGTGGATATTTCCTATTGTGACTTCTGAGGATTATTTAAAGCAGTTGCTAACCTGCATCTTTGGATGTACACCATTTGGTTTCAGTTTTGAAAAACCTGGTTTTCGTAGCACTACATAATATGGGTAGCCAAACAGACATCCGCGATTGGGGAACATACAGCAGCAGTCAAAACCACTGGCCAGATGGACACAGTCCAACAAGTTCTACACTTTACATATGCACATTGGTGTCCATTGTAAGACCCAAAAATTGATCCGTACGGAATATCATCCAGCTTCGATCATTCTACCAGAAGAAGCGACAGCCGTGACTACGGCACAGCTAGACATATGCACCACCAGCGTGTTTAAGGTTGCTGACAAGTGTCCATGAAATGCAGGACATATGAACAGAAATCCCCAGATTGTCGAGTCCATAGAAGTGCGTCCACATCCCAGTCCCACACACATGAAGGATGTGTAATGGGTACCGTTGAGGGTTGCAGCCATGGGATCCTGGGTATGCAGAAATGGGGCTTGGTGTTGTTTGGCAGATAATCCGTTGTCCCACCCCGTGGGAGGGATGTGGGTATAGCACATGCCTTACTCCCCACTAATAATGCAAAGCATCCACTGGATAATGCTAAATGCAGGTGTGAAATGTGTACAGCCCTATACCAGTGTCCAGTAGGCAATTCCCATGGATGGACAAGCGTACGACCAAGATGGCACCCATAACTGCAAACCTGGTGGAATTACACAGCTGCAGTAAAGCATAACACAGGAAATACAGATAGGGACTACAGTAGACACTCCCCATACAAAGTCCGACCGCTGTGCGAATACCGGCGTACACAGCACTCAATCTGCCAGCAACAAAATGGGGATCACTCGCTTCCATACTGCGGAAGAAATGGGCAACCTGTGGAACACATACTAATGGCACACCAACAACGTCAACTAGGAAGGTCATAGGATGGTTAAACTATGGCATTCCCACTTATAAAGAACATGCTTCAATGAATTAATAGGATCTACATGTTTTGGTGGTGTTATTTTGACAATACAGTTGCGGATATTTCCTATTGGGACTTCTGAGGATTATTTAAAGCAGTTGCTGACCTGCATCTTTGGATGTACACCATTTGGTTTCAGTTTTGAAAAACCTGGTTTTCGTAGCACTACATAATATGGGTAGTCAAACAGACATCCGCGATTGGGGAACATACAGCAGCAGTCAAAACCACTGGCCAGATGGACACAGTCCAACAAGTTCTACACTTTACATATGCACATTGGTGTCCATTGTAGGACCCCAAAAATTGATCCGTACGCAATATCTACCAGCTGCGATCGATCGACCCAGAAGAAGCGACAGCCATGACTACGGCACAGCTAGACATATGCACCACCAGCGTGTTTAAGGTTGATGACAAGTGTCCATGAAATGCAGGACATATGAACAGAAATCCCCAGATGGTCGAGTCCATAGAAGTGCGTCCACATCCCAGTCCCGCACACATGAAGGATGTGTAATGGGTACTGTCGAGGGTTGCAGCCATGGGATCCTGGGTATGCAGAAATGAGGCTCGGTGTTGTTTGGCAGATAATCCGTTGTCCCGCTCCGTGGGAGGGATGTGGGTATAGCACATGCCTTACTCCCCACTAATAATGCAAAGCATCCACCGGATAATGCTAAATGCAGGTGTGAAATGTGTACAGCCCTATACCAGTGTCCAGTAGGCAATTCTCATGGATGGACAAGCGTACGACCAAGATGGCACCCATAACTGCAAACCTGGTGGAATTACACAGCTGCAGTAAGGCATAACACAGGAAATACAGATAGGGACTACAGTAGACACTCCCCATACAAAGTCAGACCGCCGTGCGAATACCAGCGTACACAGCACTCAATCTGCCAGCACCAAAATGGGGATCACTCGCTTCCATACTGCGGAACAAATGGGCGACCTGTGGAACACATACCAATGGCACACTACCAACTTCAGCTAGGAAGGTCATAGGATGGTTAACCTCTGGCGTTCCCACTTATAAAGAACATCCTTCAGTGAATTAATAGGATTAATGTCAGTTGACCATGGAATACACCTAATCAACATCAAAGAACCGTTGGCGCCTTATGGCACACAATCCAAAACACACATAGGTAGATGAAACAGTCAACGTAGAAATTGTCCAGGACAGTGCCCAAATGGTATACAAAGGTTCCTTCATAGACAAGTAAGCGCTTTCACCCGTAGGCTCTGTCAGACTTACACATAACATAAAAGCATCCAGGCTTTAAATATCCCTCCTTACACTTTCATTGGTCAATTTCTCAGCAAACAATGAACAATTAACCACAGCATATAAAGCACAGATGCAATGTTAACTACACACACATATATTAACATCTCCAAAAACATCCTTTTAAAACATGTATTATATGATATTGTACTATGCCTAATACTCATCAATCAAAGATCTAATAATATATATAGAAGATATGTATATCATATCAATGTGATATAGTGGTAAACAACTGAAAAAGTGGACTAATGTGTGTTAACTGTATATCTGTACCTAAACTACATTCCTGTTACTTGGGTTTAAGCCACCTGCTTCTCAAAAGAGGCTTAATCAGTGTTTCATCAGTCAGCCCTGGTGTGTGGTCAACTCTCCACCTAATAATCCATCTCAATCCGCATTCTAAAGCATAGTTGATGAGGTCCCCCCTCTGGTATTATAACCTAGCCTTTGTAAAACACTGAATGTAAACGTATGCCTTGTGATGTGCTCATAGCCGGCCGTAGGCATACGCCAATCCTGCGGCTGCCTAGGGCGCCACACTAGTAGGGCCACCTGTCTAGTAGGTATGTCATGTAAGTACTCCAGGATGGGGGCACCATGTGTTGTGGTGGTGGGCGCCATGGAGCCCTATAGCCTAGGGCAGCAGTCGATCTAAGGCCGCTGCCGTAGGAGGGGTAGTACGGTCTGCAGGTATGTGCCAAAGTGCACATGAAACAGCGGTCTACAAGGATTACCCATAGTGGCGACACCTGCACAGACGGCTATAGCGGGACACACACATGACCATGCATACAGCACAGATAGACATACACACACCATAAACAGGCAATTATACACAAGGTTTATGGCGTGTATGGGTACAGTGTCAGTACAGCAAGGATAGCTGTCTGCCACAATATCCAGCAGATGTCTCTAGGACGTTCTGGAATACGGACGTTGCATGGACAATGAGTGGATATGCATCGTACCACAGTTCTATGTGTCAGCCGTGCAAATATGCGATACATGGGACAGACAGCTGTCCATGCAAGAGCAGCACTATGGGCACAACATAGGTATGTATATATACAACGAGAGAGATACAGACGGACACATGTGGCAAGGCTGTGAGTGTAACGTACACAGCACCACCCCACCACACCACAGCAGGGTGCACGTGGAGAACACGCTACGGAGGTCGCCAACCACAGCAGGCACACAGGCAGTCCACGATCTGCGTCTCACCATCCACAAACACAGGGATGGCGGCAGGATATAAGTGTTCTGCGGAAACTCTAAAGCTATACCCTATGAACCCATGCGGCTGGGAGCATAAACACACACACACATTTGGCAGGCATGGTGATTGACCACACCCCCACATACCCAACTGCACAACAGTATGACACAGGTATGGAACGCGCTACATGGACCACTGAACACAGCACCGTCAGAGGCACATGTCCAGGTGGGTGACAACATCCGTAAAGGAATAGCTGCCGATAGCCAAGGTATGTGTTGCCAAGCGTCTAAAATAACTACACTCTACTAGGGCAGCTGTGAACACACACACCCCACACACACACGGGGATAGGCCGGGAGTCGAACCTACGCCTACCTACATGAACTCACTACAGCATGATGCATTTACAGAACGCGCTACTGAGATTACTGAGCACAGCGCTGTCAGAGGCATACTTCTAGGCGGGTGACATCATCCGTAAGGGAATAGCTGACAATAGCCAAGGTATGTGTTGCGAAGCGTCTAAAAGCATGTTCATCTGCAGAGGCAGCTGGAAACACGCACACACACACACACACACACACACACACAGGGAAGGGCCGGGAGTCAAACCTACGCCTACCTACATGTACTCACTACAGCATGATGCATTTACAGAACGCGCTACCGAGATTACTGAGCATAGCGCTGTCAGAGGCATACTTCTAGGCGGGTGACATCATCCGTAAGGGAATAGCCGACAATAGCCAAGGTATGTGTTGCGAAGCATCTAAAAGCATGTTCATCTGCAGAGGCAGCTGGAAACACACACACACACACACACACACACACACACCAGGAAGGGCCGGGAGTCGAACCTACGCCTACCTACATGTACTCACTACAGCATGATGCATTTACAGAACGCGCTACTGAGATTACTGAGCACAGTGCTGTCAGAGGCATACTTCTAGGTGGGTGACATCATCCGTAAGGGAGTAGCCGACAATAGCCAAGGTATGTGTTGCGAAGCGTCTAAAAGCATGTTCATCTGCAGAGGCAGCTGGAAACACACACACACACACGGGGAAGGGCCGAGAGTCGAACCTACGCCTACCTACATGTACTCACTACAGCATGATGCATTTACAGAACGCGCTACCGAGATTACTGAGCACAGCGCTGTCAGAGGCATACTTCTAGGCGGGTGACATAATCCGTAAGGGAATAGCCGACAATAGCCAAGGTATGTGTTGCGAAGCGTCTAAAAGCATGTTCATCTGCAGAGGCAGCTGGAAACACACACACACACACACCTCACACACACACGGGGAAGGGCCGGGAGTCGAACCTACACCTACCTACATGAACTCACTACAGCATGATGCATTTACAGAATGCGCTACTGAGATTACTGAGCACAGCGCTGTCAGAGGCATACTTCTAGGCGGGTGACATCATCCGTAAGGGAATAGCTGACAATAGCCAAGGTATGTGTTGCGAAGCGTCTAAAAGCATGTTCATCTGCAGAGGCAGCTGGAAACACACACACACACACACACACACAGGGAAGGGCCGGGAGTCAAACCTACGCCTACCTACATGAACACACTACAGCATGATGCATTTACAGAACGCACTACCGAGATTACTGAGCACAGCACTGTCAGGAGGCATACCCCTAGGTGGGTGATATCATATGCAGAGACAAGGCAGCCGATAGGGAATGAAGACAGAGTGCGCAGTCACACAGCATGTTACCATTCCAAGGTGGGCATACAGTAACACGGTAGTGCTGCAGTCGGGAATACCAACTAACTACGGAGCAGTACATCATGACATGGATACAGGATGCACCACATACAGTATACCCTATGAGAGGGCATCCGGCGTGCACGATGTAGGCAGCCATTGTGGCATAACAACCACATATGACTCACCTGGATGGTCACCATGGCTATGCAGGATGTCATTGGCCATGGCTACACGCCTAGTAGCAGACATCGGTGCCGACTGTAGTGTGTACCCCCGAATGGTGTACTGGCCATGCCCTCACACATAGCGGTTGCGAAGGGGAGACAGACATGCTCACGGGGTATCAATGCAGACGGGCGCAGTGTGCACTGTACTGTGTGTCCATCTACACAGCTGCTTACTGGGCATGCTCAGACACTTAGAATCTGCACAGTGCAGACATGCATACACATGGGGCGAAATCATGGGAGGCAGAATGTGGACCATCGTGTGTGTCCACCCACACAACAGCAACCCGGCCATGCCACAGACGTGGCGGTTGCGAAGGGGAAACAGGCATGCACACGGGGTATCAACGCAGACGGGCGTGGTGTGCACTGTACTGTGTGTCCATCTACACAGCTGCTTACTGGGCATGCTCAGACACTTAGAATCTGCACAGTGCAGACATACATACACATGGGGCGAAATCATAGGAGGCAGAATGTGGACCGTCGTGTGTGTCCACCCACACAACAGCAACCCGGCCATGCCACAGACGTGGCGGTTGCGAAGGGGAAACAGGCATGCACACGGACTATCAACGCAGATGAGCACGGTGTGCACTGTACTGTGTGTCCATCTACACAGCTGCTTACTGGGCATGCTCAGACACTTAGAATCTGCACAGTGCAGACATGCATACACATGGGGCGAAATCATGGGAGGCAAAATGTGGACCATCGTGTGTGTCCACCCACACAACAGCAACCCGGCCATGCCACAGATGTGGCGGTTGCGAAGGGGAAACAGGCATGCACACGGGGTATCAACACAGACAGGCATGGTGTGCACTGTACTGTGTGTCCATCTACACAGCTGCTTACTGGGCATGCTCAGACAGTTAGAATCTGCACAGTGCATACATGCATACACATGGGGCGAAATCATGGGAGGCAGAATATGGACCATCGTGTGTGTCCACCCACACAACAGCAACCTGGCCATGCTCACACACGTAGTATGTGCTACGTGCCATCCGGCATGTAGACGGAGTGCACACACCGCAAGTCACGGCCAGGTAAACCCGTACACACGCACAGGGTGGACACACATGCAGTTACACGTACACACACAGATGACAGCACAGGCGTCACGGGTGCAGGCTGAACATGTACACACTGCAGTGAACACTGTAGCTGCCATGCCAGCACCATGTCATTGGTGCAGCAGTATGCCTCACGGTCCAGCAACAGCATGTGACATATGTCCACAAGACTATGTGGTGGTGTACGTTCATCATGCAGAGTACACATGTACTATCAATGATCCCACAGGTGTGATGTAGTCCACCCATACCGGTATACACGGACCGGCATGCTCCACACATACCACGGGCCTGACACAGATATGACACATGACTGCAGCTGTACCACAGTGAAACAATGTCCAGATATGTCACATATGTGATTTCCTGGCTGTGTGCATGGACTGCATGCAGGACACATACGAAGCCTGTGATGTACCACATGCATAACACAAGCATACGCGGTAATACACACACGAAGGGAAGGCAGACACATGTCTGTGGTATGCACCCCCTACAGGGTGTAGCGGTGTTCACTGGGACACATACCCTTGTACAGTTTGCCTGTGACAGCTGTGATACCAGACCACAGTCCATGTTCCATGTATGTCGACACACATGTCACAACGTAGCAATGCATACACACATGGCAACAGGGGATACATGTGACACGTGTACTGTGCACGGTGCAGCCGTGCATGAGCGGTGTCCGGTGTCCATAACACAGTTGCAACCCCCTACCACATGCATACCCATCATGGGGGCCGTCATATGGTGGCATAGTAACAGCACGCATGGCAGTCTTTGTGTACACCATGTGTTTAAACACCTGTCCACATGCATGTGTGCAGGTGCTGGTCACAGGTGTGTCACACACCATCCTACCCTGCCATGTGCATACAGTCTGCTATGTCACCTTTACATGACAGTGCTGCCATAATGCATACCCATCGGCCATGTGTCATCGACCATATGTCACATGGCCACTGTAACCCGTACCACCTCCCAAGTGCAAATATTGGCACAGCTGCCAGATACAGTGGTAGTATGCAGGATGCACTACATACCGCTGCACGCCTGCACATATCCCATATAGCGGGCGTGGCATTCCTAGCACCAACATGTGTGCAGGAATGTGTGCCCATATATGCCACAGATCGGGGGGACTATGTGCCACGTGCCACACATCACTGTACACCATGGTAGAGATCTGTACCTACCTCAGTGTGGGGTGCATGGATGTGGATGGTGCAGTACATGCAACACGTCATCCCTCCGTGTAGACATGTGTGGTCACCACCATGTCAGTGTGTCAACATGTGTGTATGTCTGCTGCCTGTTGTGAGGGTGTATGCAGATATAGTGTTGTGACTGGACACTGACCACACAGGGTGACCATCCAGTACTGGTGCTGCATTGTACAGCCCTGTCAATGCCATACCTGTGAGCCTTACTGGCCACCTGTGCAAGACCACCCCCTGTGACATGGCGCGTGGGTGCATTGTCCTGTGAGGGTGCTGACCACACAGACAGGTGTCCCCATCTGCACACAATGGGGTGTGTGCCATAGAGGTGTACGCACCGCGATTGCGGACATATTCCTGTACCGGTACAGCATCCGACTGCTGCACACCGTGCACCACAGCTGACAGGTGACACCTGCGGTCAGTAGCCAGCACACTGCATATGACACATGCAGAATGTCACCATACCTGTACTGTGTCATGCCATGTATGTGATGTCTCTGTCCACCGTAGCCTGTGGCACCGACCACAGGCGTCAGGTGCAGTATATGTGTGGACATGTGTGTCATGTACTGTGTAAGCAACGTTACACTGTATCTGGCTCCGTGCTCCGCAGGTTTATGTGTATAACCTCTCTTCTTGCAATCCCGACTGTCTGTTCTCTATATCACAAAAGCTCTGCACCTGCTCCCATAGTATTCCTACATAGGTAAAGTACATGTGGAGTACTACACTGGCCTAGAATCCCCTTGTGTACCCACTTCCCTATAGGTGCCTTCTGACCCAGTTACACAGCAAATGCATTCACGTTCTCTGGCATGTCGAAGGGTCAATTGCTAGCGACCTCTCCTGTTCAGATGGTGAATCTGGGCGTCCTGGGCACTGTTACAGGTGCCTCATGGACACGGACAAGCCGCACCTCCCCCACTGAACATAATACATGTGACAGATGCAACTATATAGCCAGACAGGGGCTGTGCTCTCTCAAACCATGACCGGCAAGACCAAGCGGGAGGGAAGGACACCATGCACACCACAAACCCAGTGTCACATGTGACTATCGCAAATGCTAATCAAACACATGAACACACTAAGACATACCTGGAGGCACTGTTAAAACATGTCACGAACCTAACGAGCCCTCTGAAGCAGACACCCAAGCAACTGCCTCCACAAGACATAGGACATGCAACACATAGTTCTCAACGTCAGTGTGCTAAACAGTCAGAGCCCCAAAGGCAACACACACAATGCCAGACACACTTGTAATGGGTGACGCCACTGTCAGACACACCGATGTCCCACCCACCAGGCTGAACAAGGGAATGATCACAGTAGGCTGCCTGTTGGGCGCTGGAATCCGCCACATAACACACGCACTCAGGTCACTCCGCAGCATGTACAGGTATGACGCGGTCATTGCCCATGCTGTTGTCAACGACTGGAGACATACCACCCTGGGATACATTAAAGGAGACATAGAGGGCCACTCAGATTGTGTAGCCCAGGCCAGCATGTCCCTGACCCTGGGCAGTATCCCACCCTCATCAAGTATGATGCCACTATACTGGCTCCAAGTGGTCACCCTTGATAATGTGCCTGGTTACCGGTGTCAGTCTGAGGGGATCCAGATTCCTCATACCTGGGATGACATGCTTGGCACGCCCCTTCGCAAGGGATGGCTCGCACCTGTCGCCCCTGGTCTTCAAGGGTTTGGCTAAGGCACCTGCCACACCCACAGTGCCCACTGCAGGCAAGGATGGAATGATAAACCTACCACCCTACACTACAAACCTGGAGAACAGACAGGGTAATACTGCTCAGTGCCAGTGGTCTATGCCCAAGCTGCACACCCTCAAATGCCCTCCTCAGTATGGAGGACATCGATGTCAGTGCTGTGACTGAAACATTGTTCAGGGCTGCTGAGAGCACCCCAGCACTATCAGGTCATACCCCATATCACGTGTTCAGGACCATTACCCGGACCTAACACAGAAGGAGGGGGAGTCTCCATTTCCATGAAGGATACACACACCTCCAGGTTGGCAGACATGCACGTAGCAGCATACTACTAGGTGCAATTAACCATGGGTAGGACTGCCCTACAGTTTGTTGCATGCTACAGACCACCCTCCCAAACCCAGGATACCTGCACAGCCTTCCTGAAGACACTGGTGAGTATGAATGCTCTCACAACACCGTCATATTGGGTGACATCAACCACCCATACATAGACCGGGAACATTACCCAGGACACAACACCCTACACCAAAAGTTCCAGGTGTTCATACACCTGAATGTTGTGGAACAACCATGCACCATACCCACAAGGGGGGGAACTATACTAGTTCTGATCATCACACATGGGGACGACATGCTCCACACAGGATGTACATCCCTCAATGGTGAGGTCAGACCATATAGTGAACTCACTGGAGATCCGCATCCTGCACCCAACACTGGCATGGGAGACCACAGTGAAGACCTCTCCACAGCGAACCACACACGTCATATGACTGGTGTGGTACCCTACAAGGCCTCCATGCCAGTGGTAAACACAGGCCACACTGATGAAACCCTTACAAATGCCTTCTATGAGCACCCCCAGGAATGTCTGCACCAAGCAATCTTGATAACATCAGGACCTTGTCCACTAAAGGCAGGCACATGGTCTGGTGGACCCCAGCCATTGACAAACCGTACAAGAGTTGAAAGCTAATACATGACAGAGCAATATCAGTACTAGGGAAGGCATCACTGATTAATACCGGCGTTAACATACGATCACTCATACAATCATCCAAGCCCGCCTGTGGGACTGGTACTGCAAAGGACACATAAGACAACCATAAGGCCTTCCTTAGCTATGGTAGGAACATGGGTGGAAGCACACAGTTATGCTCAGAATTACTCCAGAATGGTACAATGATCACTGAACCCACAGACATTGCCAACAAACCAGCAGACAGGTTCCGTGCATACATCTACCCCCCCCCCAAGAGGGGACGTATCCATCCCACCAGAGTCTAGCCTCCCAAACATCCCATATGCCCAGGAGAGAGCTGATATCTGTTAAGCAGTGAACACAGCATCAATGGGACCAGATGGTGTCCCCAGCTGTGTGCTACACAACCTCAGTGAGGCCCTCACCCCGCACATAAGGCTGCTGTTTCATCTTAGCCTTACTACGGGCTACGTCCCCGATGGATGGCATACAGCAACTGTGGTCCCACTACACCAGGGTAGTGCTCTTATGGACTCTATACATCCCTGCCCTATCAGCTTGACAAGCCTTGTCTGCAAAGCTGTGGGGAGGTCCATACTGGAGCCCATAAATAAAGACATTGGTGTACAGCAAATACCAGAACATACCCACATCGGCTTAGTCAAGGGCAGATCCTGCCTCCCAAACCTGGTCGACCTGTTTGGAGGAGTCACTAAGGCCATTGATGGGGGTACGTCGGTTTGCACAGACTACCATGACCTGGCAGGAGCGTTTGAACCACACTCCACGTGGGCATCATAGAAAGGCTCACCAGCGTAGATGTAGAGACATATGTCACATGATGGTTTGCCAACTGGATGGAGGTCAAACCCCACAGGGTTTGTGTTCCTGGTGCCATGTCAGACTCCAAGCTGGTCCCGAGTTGTGGCCCACAGGGCTCAGTCCTGGGCCCCCTCCTGTTCGGCATTCAACTTTCCAATGTGCATGCAAACATAGGGGGATTGTGGCACACACGGTATGCAGATGACTGCACACCGGCCACCATACTCAACACCCCATCAGACATGGACATCCACCTGGGGTCTCATAGAAATGGATAACTGGTGCCAGAGCCATGGCCTGATGCTACATGCCAGGGAAGGTATGGACCTACCCTTTGGGAAAGACATGTTCACCCCGAATTACCATATAGGTGGTAATCCATTAAACATGGTGGACGTGATCAGGGACATGGGTATCAAACCTGTCGGTAACCTCTCTCGACACTCACATTGCCAATGTGGTTGGGAAGATGTTCCACTGTGCCCACCTGGTCATGAAGGGAGTCACATCCACATCAGGGGAGGTCATTGTACCCCTGTACTCTTCACACATCAGACCACTGATTGGGTACAACGCCACATTTGGAATGTACCTAACCTGACACCTGCAGCACTCGTAAGGACCTCAAACGTTCCACAACACAGGGATAAAGGTGCTGAAACATATGTCACACGCTGCCTGACTGAGGGGACTCTGGCTGTATACCTTCTCATACCGTATGCTCTGAGGTGATCTGTGCCTGACATACACGGCCATGTCCGACCTGGGTGACATGGACATGTTCCACCTCCTAGGCTCCAAACAACCACGGGCACAGAAGCAACTGACAGAAACCTCAACACGGACATAAATAGGACGGGCTGGAGGGACAGGTTCATTGCCCAGAGACCCCCTACAACATGGAAAAGATTCCCAGCCCATGTGAAGCAGAGCCCCTCACTGACTCTGTCCAAGAGTACCCCTGACGTGTGGATGGGTGATCGTAGGTATGCGCCAGGCATCATCTCTGTATCACTGCTCGACAGAGGGACAGCGGACCAATGGATATAGTATCCTCATCCAAAGGGGTGGTGAAAGCCACACACACTCTGGCTAGGCTTACACATGCCATAGGGCACATAGCCCGGTATGTACCTATGCACCTATGTACCTATGTAGGAGTCCATGCAGGTTGCGGGTACCTGTGGCATGCTGATATTGCCAGATGTGCCTGTGGGTAACCCACAGCTACACATGGGGGACTGATAACAGTGCTCCCAGTACGCCATGCAAGTACACCATATTAGGCATACAGGTTAACAGAACCAACATGGTGCTACACATGTAACCGTCATGCATACCGTGTACACAGCTCAATGTATGCTGCACCTGCACTACATGGTATGTCTGCTGCATGATGTCAGTACACAACCCACGTCACATACGCACCTGTCACCTGTCATACACAACCACTGCAACATACACATCACACACTATGCGGACACAGGTATCACATACACCTCTCACTATCTTGTCCACCCTGTGCATCAGAATATATTTGCATAACCATGCACCGATGGTGTGGATGACAGTGCTGCGGCAGAGGCTTCATCATATGCACAGGGTGATATGTGTGTCAGGGGCATAGGCTGTACCAATGGATGACATCATGTGTGTGTGTAAGGGCCGGTGCATTTACTGGGCATGACTGTGCAGAATGCATGTGGATGTGGTGGAGCCCTACAGTTGTGTCTGCTGTGTGTGGGTATGTGTGTACACAGTTCAGCCATCTGTGATGCCTACACAGGGTATAATTGGCAGCCCCAGACTGTACAGTGCAGGTTGTATGGCTCACTGTGTCCGCCTGCAGCCACGTGACCCGTGCCTGCCTGGGGTCGCACAGGCACTACCGGGTGGAGGTATGGAGTGGCCACTCTCCAATGACACATGTCCGCTGGAACCGTGTCCACGCTGGGACCGGCCAGGGCCACGTCCATGTGGCCTGCTGTGTCCTGGTGTGGTTGGTGTAGCACCAGCTGCACTGCTGCTGCTACCGGCACTGTGTGAGTGGGCATGAGAGGTGGCACGCACACGTCGACCTGCACTAGGTGGTGTTGCTGGCCTACGGCCACGTGTCCTACGCCTCACCCCTACCAGGTGTTCCAGCACAGACAGCTCACGCTCGCGGATTGACATGCCTCGGTCGAGGATTCCAACCATCTCACCTAATCGCCTATTCAGAACATCAGCAAGCTGCTGTTGAGCATTCGCCAATGACTGGATGTTCTCATTTAGGGAATGGATTGCGGCCCTCTGCAGCCTCTGCCCTTCTTGGTTCTGCCTTCAGCACGTGCCTGTGCCGCCATTACAGTCTGGAACATGCATCTGGTGATACCAGCTGCTGCACCCTGTATGGCAGGTGCATGTCTACCAGAGCTCCTCCTACGAGCAGCACCAGCCACATGCCTGTGTGGCACATCACCAGTCATTACACTGGCAACATGGTGTGTACCCGCACCTTCTGTAGCCACCACACATTCCTGCTCAATGCCAACAGACGCTGACTGTCCTTCTGAGTGCAGTGAGATCATATTCTGATTTCAGGCACTCCTACTGTGTACAAAGAGAGCATCTGGGAAATAGAAAAAAAAAAATTAAGCTTATTTCCTGCCTTTCTTGTTAAGTGGTACAGACTATTTGTAGGCTTCTGAGCCCCCAAGCCCTTCTGTGTTTGAGGGAAGCCTTCTAGCTTGTTTTTTTTTTCTTATAACTAGCCAGTTTTCTAGTTTCAGCACTCAAATCTGTTTCTTTGATCTCAGCACTTGTTCAGAAAAAAAAAAAAAAAAAAAAAATCTTGCATCTGCTTTTACTGTACTTGTGTTTTTACCTACTTCTTTTTACTTTTGCATCATCTTAAAATACTCAATTGTATTTATTACTGCTTGGTGTAACTCATTCTAAGCCTTTTGGTTTAAACACTTGGGCTTTGGACCAGTTAGTTGTTTTGCACTGAGAGGGTTTGTGGTCTGCACTGTTGTGGCAGAACAGGTAGCTTACATCCTTCTAGGTTGAGAACTGCTGATTGAGGGCTCAGTGTCTGTTATTCTAAAAGTGTATTAATTCTGGTTTAAGCACTTGGGCTTTCAAGCCAGTTATTTTACATTAAGAGGGTTCGTGGTCTGCACTCTTGTGGGAGGAGAGGCTGGACTCTGCCCTTCTGAGCTGGGAATTTCTGGTTAAAGGCTTATAGTGCATGCATATCTGAACTGTTTCTTACTGAAGTTGGTGTGCCTTGTTTGCTGTGGCATAGACTGGATTCGGGCCTGCTGGATCTAGCTTTGTTTGTGTAACTTGAGCATTAATCCAGACATTCTCTAAAGTATTCAATGGTATTTATTACTGCTTGGTTGTAACTTGATTAAAGTGTAGCTATCATTCAAGTCTTTTGGATTAAGCACTTGGGCTTCAGACCAGTTGTTTTACATTAGGAAGGTTTGTGGCAAGCACTGTGGTGGCAGGACAGGTAGCTTTCATCCTTCTAAGTTGGGAACTGCTGATTGAGAGCCCAGTGTCCAAGTGTATTAGTTCTGGTTTAGGCACTTGGGCTTCAGGCCAGTTATTTTACATTAAGAAGGTTCGTGGTCTGCACTCTTGTGGGAGAAGAGGCTGGACTCTGCCCTTCTGAGCTGGGAATTTCTGGTTAAAGGTTTATAGTGCCTGAATATTTGAACTGTATCTTACTGAAATTGGTTCACCTTGTTTGCTCTAGCATAGACTAGATCCAGGCCTGCTGAATCTAGCTTTGTTTATATGCTTGTTGTTTGTTTGCTTGTTATTTCCCTGGAAGCTAATTCCACCTAATACACAACTTCTCAGCGCTTCTGTGGATCGCTAGTGATATCTGCATTGCTTACTGTACTTATTTCCTTGTTTCACTTGAAAGAAAGTTACTGTTTGTCGTTTTGCATTTAGTTACTTGTAACACATTGCACTCAAGTTACCTGGCACTTGCTCACTAAAGCAATTATATAAGTCAGCACTAAAATTAAAAGCACTACACCCTCACTCCCCACTGGCCCTTGTTTTCAATTAAGGAATTCCCAATATTATTCTAGCATGTCCAAAGGTCAGTTGTCAATCTTCTCTCGGTCCAGCTGGTGAATCTGGGAATCTTGAGGCAATGTTATAACTGCCTCATGTACACAGACAACCCTCTCCTCCTCCCACATAACACAAATACTTGCGAGAGATGCAGCTATTTAGCCAAACTGGAGGCTGAGCTCTCTCAACTCAGGACTGGCAAGACCAGACAGGAGGAGAAGGCAACTACACACACCACAAAACCAGCCTCACATAATGCTACCACTCCACTGAATCAAACACATAAACACACAAAGACATACTCGGAGGCTCTGAGTAAAAATTTACCTAAACAGCAGAGGCCTCCAAAGCAGACACCCAAACAACTGCTACCTCAAGACACTCCACAAGCAACACATAAACCAGAAAAGCAGTGTGCAAAGCAGTCACAGCCCTTAAGGCCAAATACAACACCAAACGTACTTGTCATAGGTGACTCCATAGTCAGACACACTGACGTCCCACTCACCAGGCTGAACAAGGAAAGGGTCACAGTAAGCTGCCTATCGGGCGCTAGAATCCGCCACATAACACAAGCACTCGGGTCACTCCACGGCAAGTACAAATATGACACAGTCATTGTCCATGCTGGTGTGAACGACCTGAGGCATACCTCCCTGGACTACATGAAAAGAGACATAGAGGAGCTCTCTGATTATGTAGCCCAGGCAGGTATGACCCTAACCCTGAGCAGTATCCTTCCTTCACCAAGAATGATGCCACAATATAGAGACAAGATGATCAGCTTTAACAATTGGCTTAATGTCTGGTGTCATTCAAAGGGGATCCAGTGTCTGTCTGCCTGGGATGACATGCTTGACAAGCCACGCTGCTTCCATGGGACGGCTTGCACCTGTCACCCCTGGGATTCGGATATTGGCTAAGGCTCTTGCCACCCCATAGTGCCTTTTTAGGCAAGGCTCAAATTCTAAACCTACCACCCTAGAAAACAAAAATGGGAAGAAACTGAGGGTAATGCTGCTCAATGCCAGAAGGCTAAATCTCAAAATGCACGACTCGAGGCCCTTCTCAGTATGGAGAACATCGATGTCTGTGCTGTAACTGAAACCTGGTTCAAGGCTCCTGAGAGCACCCGGCACTATTAGGTTTTACCTCATATCATGCGTTCGGCCCCAAAACCCGGACCACACCACAAAAGGAGGGTGTATCCATATTCATAAAGGATACCCACACCTCCAGGTTGGTGGCAACGCACTGGCTTCGGAAACCATCCAGGTGCAACTAACCATAGGCAAAACTGCTCTACAAATTGTAGCATGCTACAGGCCACCCTCTCAAACTCAGGAACCCCACACAGCCTTCCTGAAGACACTGGAGGGTATAAATGTATCTCCAAACACCATCATATTGGGTGACTTCAACTACCCGAATATAGACTGGGAACATTACTCAAGCCCTAACTTTCTAGCCCAATGGTTCCTGGAGTTCATAAATTCAAATGCCATGGAACAGCTAGTCACTGTTCCCATGAGAGGAGAAAATATACTAGATCTCATTGTCACAAACATGGGGACAAAATGCTCCACACGAAGTATATCCTCATTGGTGAGATCTGATCATAAACTAATCTCACTGGAAATCCACATCCCACCCCACCCCAAACAAAAGACCATAGTGAAGAACTTCTCTAAAGCAAACTTCACACTACTCAAGACTGGTGTGGTATCCTTCAAGGCCCCTGAGCCAGTGGAAACCACAACCCAAGCTGCGGAAGCCCTTACAAATGCCTTCTATGAACACCTCCAGGACTGCATGGATCAGGCAATCCCAAATAAAACCAAGACTCTTTCCACAAAGGGCAAACGTCCAGTCTGGTGGATCCCAGCCATTAACAAACTTTACAATAAGAGGAGAAAGCTATTACATGATAGAACAAAATCCATAAAGGAAGTCACCCTGATCATTATTAGTAAAAAATACGAGCACTCATAAAATCAACTAAGGCCAATTTTGAGAGAAAATTGCCATGGATTCAAAGGACAATCATAAGGCCTTTTTCAGCTATGTTAGGAACCTGGGTGGAAACTCCCAGATATGCTCAGAATCAGTCCAAAATGATACAAAAATCACTGAACCCACAGACATTGCCAACATACTGGCAGACAGGTTCAGTGCAAACTTCACCCCTCTCCCCTAAAGAAGAGATAACTATCCCAGCCGAGTGTAGCCTCCCGGACATCTCAAATGCAGGTGAAAGCTGCTCTCTCTAAAGCTAAAAACACAGCATCAATGGGACGGATGGTGTCCCCGGCTGTGTGCTACACGAGCTAAATGAGGAATTAAACCCGCACATAAGGCAGCTGTTTAATCTCAGCCTTACCACAGGATACGTGCCCAAGGAGTGGCGTGCGGCAACTGTTGTCCCACTCCACAAAGGTGGCGCCTCACGGACCCTGGTAATTACCGCCCCATAAGCTTAACAAGTCTAGTCTGCAAAGCTATGGAGAGGATCATAATGGAGCTCATAAACAAAGATATAGGGGACTTGCAGACATTGGACCCGACCCAGTTTGGCTTTGTCAAGGGAAGATCATGCCTTTTGAACTTGGTCGACTTCTTGAAACAGTCACCAAGGCCATTGATGAGGAAAGGCAGTCCATACAGCCTACCTTGACCTTGCAAAGGCTTTCGACACAATACCCCACTCGGGTATTGTAGAAAAACTTACCAGCTTAAATGTAAACCCATATGTCACAAGATGGGTTGCAAACTGGCTTAAGGACAGAACCCACAGGGTTAGAGTTGCTGGCGCTGTGTCAGACTCCAAGCGGTCACAAGTGGTGTCCCACAGGGCTCGGTCCTTGGCCCCTATTGTTTGGCATCTACTTTCAGAAGTACAGGCCAACATAGGAGGACTTTGGCTGACAAAGTTTGCAGACGACTGCAAACTGGGCCATAGTGGAAAGTGCATCAGACACGGATATCCTTCAGAAGGGACTCACGGAAACAGATAGCTGGTGCCAGAGCCATGGCCTGAAGTTAAACGCCAAAAATGTATAGTCATACCCTTCGGGAAAAACAAGGTAACCCCAAGCTACCATATAGGTGGCAATCCACTAAGCACAGAAGAGGTTATCAGGGACCTGGGGACCCAGGTTGACAGTGGCCTTTCTTTTGACACTCACATTGCTAAAGTGGTTAGAAAGACCTTCTACATTGCCCACCTGATCATGAAGGGATTCACATCCAGATCTAGTGAGGTCATTGTTCCCCTGTACTCTTCACTTATCAGACCAATGATCGAGTACAATGCCCCATTCGGGATGTATCTCACCCGACATCTGCAGCAATTGGAGAGACCCCAAAAGTTCCTCACCAAAAGGATAAAGGGACTCCAAAATCTGTCATATGCTGCCAGATTGAAGAAACTCCAGCTCTATTCAGTCGCATACCGTCTGCTCAGAGGTGACATGTGCCTGACATACAAGTCCATGTCCAACCCGGAATTAATGGACATGCTCCACCTCAAAAAATCCAAATCCACCAAAACCACTAGAGCAAGCGACTTAAACCTTAGCACGGATATAAATAGGACGTGCTGGAGGGATAGATTTATCACTCAGAGACTCCCTATGCTGTGGAATAAAATCCCGGTCCATGTGAGGCAGAGCACCTCGCTGACTCTGTTCAAGAGAAATCTAGACCTGTGGATGGGAGATCATAGGTTTACCCTGAGAATCATCTCTGTGTCACTGCTGGACAGAGGCACAACAAACTAATGGGCACAGTATTTTTTCATATAAGGGGTGGCGTAAGCCACAAAAATTTGGGCTAGGCTTATAAATGCCTTAGGGCAGATAGCCTAGTATAAACCTATGAACCTATGAACCTATGAACCTTCCTCTATGGGCAACAGTGATGTGGTATGTGTCGGCATCAGAACCGTGTGCGGAGATGAAGGGGACATAGGTGGGATGTTAACCAATGGCACAGCTTCTGCCCGTGACAACCCTGCCTGTGCCTCATGCATATGGTCATCACCGCTAGTATCTGTGGGGACACTAGCATCAGATGGACCGCAGGAGTGGAATGCACCTACACCACCTGTGAATACAAAGACATACTGTAAGATACGTTACGCACACGCAGACACACATGCAGACACACACACACACAGACACACACACAGACACACACACACACACACACACAGACACACACACGCATGCAGACACACACATGCAGAGACACACACACGCTGACACACACATGCAGACACACACACATGCAGACACATCATGCATGTGATATTACAGATGGCATGCAGCATTCCCACACCACAGCTCAGTGAATGCAGGCCAGACATTAATAGTGGTAGTATGCATACTGCCCTGGGGTGCACACTACATCAAGCAGGTGTCATTTCAGTAGGCATGCAGTACACACATTCATGGTAGTTTGCATGCATCACCATGATAGACCGTGTGGCCACAGGCAGGTTAACAGTACACATGGCTGGCGTCACTTTGTCATGTACTCCGCCAACATGTGCGATAACATGTGGACATGTGACAATGGTGTCCCACCACATGCACCACATCAAACTGGACATCACAGTGCAGTGTTATGTGTACAGGCTACAGATAGAATGCATGTGTAACAAAGATGTCTGTGCAGGTGTGGTTGGTGTGAGCTGTGTACATAGCTATACAGTGGGGAGTACAGGCACTGTGCCACTGCATGGCAGCAAGACACAGGTATGTTTCTGTGCGATGCGTAACATGGACGCATTGCATTGCCATGTCTGCAACACAGTCATGCTGTTCCACAGCACGTATATGGTAGACATTGGTGGCACCTCCAGTGGCTGCAGACAGGCATTGCGGTTGTCTGGTGTACCACATCAGATGTACAGGTGGTCCACTACAGCTATGATCGCACTATGTGTGGACAAAGTGCAACGGTGACTACCCACTCCAGATGTACTGTGTGGCAACATGCCTGTGGGTATCACCCATGGCCATGTTTGACTGGGTCATGGACAATTGTGTGTGATGGGCATCGTGTACACATCCCTGTGGTGGTCCATGTGACATACACCCATACTAGTCTGAGGTGTCACAATCCCGAAGGCTATGCAGACATTGTGGATGTCTGCTATGTCATGCGTAGGTCATGTCATGGTGTGACAATGTTGCAGACAGAACACCACGTGCATGGGACATGTCATGTGCCATGTCACAACATGTGCACACAATGCAGGGGCATAGGTCACATTGGTAACACCTGTGTGCTGGCCAGATCACAGCTCACTAAGTGGTACTGTGTGCATACCGCAAATGGCATTCCGATGCATACTACATATGCAGCCATTGTAGAACACCTCCACCATTGTATGCATAGCTGACTGCACATATCACACTGATGGGTTATGTGGTGTCATGCCGGTGTATACTAACGGTTGTATCTACTGTACATGGGTGGCGTGTGTGTCGGGTGGTGCAACCTGTATACCGTGACTGGAGCAGACCCAGGTGTGCATGTCATACCTGGCCACATGGGGAATATCTATTCACTGTAACATGCCTATTACTAGCAACAGTCTCACCTGCGACGGACCCATGGCTGTGCGACACGCCAGAGGTACCAGTATAGGGGCGACACAACAGTATACACATTATCCATTACTGTAGCCACAGTAAGCACTGTGCATGTCACATCATGTACCTGTGTGGTAGCATGTGTTATCCACATGTCTGCAAACACAACGTAGCATACTGTAGTATGCAGCTTGTGTGGCCATATACCTGGCATGTGTTGGTACATTATGTGGTGTACTGTGACACCCACACCTACGTCAGATATCATACACACATGCAAGACTGACTTACCAGGCAGCTCCAGGCTCGTTGGTTGGGAGACACCCACCTCCACGATGGCAACAAGTGTTTCTGCATGATGTTCCCTGGGTGTCCCCAGACTGGCCAGGAGCTCCTCCATGTGTGTGAGTGGGTGCTGGCTTGGTGGCCCACCACCTGTCCCACCTTGTTCTCTGGCGATTGCGGTGGCACGCTGTTTCGCGTGCTGTATTAGGTCTGTGCAGTGTCGGCATATCTGCTGGTAGGTGCGGTTGTTGCCACCCACATTGTTCACCCTCCTGCGCATATCCTGCCACACGTCATCCCGCTGCTGTACTTGCTGTGGAACATGGCTGAATAGTAGCTCGTAGTTGTCGTGGAGCAACGGTATAATCACGTCATCCTCCTGGCGGCTGAAGGCTGGCAGCTGGGAACGTGGCATTATCTGTAAGACATAATGATGGTGACAGGTCACATTTACACTGATGTACTGGCATACTGCTGGACATACATTGCTATGACATGTACGACATCTGCACAGTAATCTCTGCGATGCATCATGGCAGTGACACAGCTGACGTGTTGCCGTCACACCATTAAGCAGTGGGTATCATATCATATCTGTGTGTCAACTCATCACACTGTAAACACACCATGTTGATGGTAACCTGCTGTGGACATGTGTACCTGCCTGCACCTGTGTTCATACCAGTTAGCACGTGTCCCAATGTGCACACAGTTCTACTGTTCACCTGGATGCTGTGTATATGTCACTAGGCATCACGTACGCAGCCATTATGAACGTCAGCGGTGGCACTGCACACATACACATGGACAACTGTACATGCATGTGTTGTGCCATGTACATCTACACAGCACTGTACGGGTGTTGGGCAACCTGCCACGGCTCACCTGTATTGCACATGTGATACACATGGGACATTGTGTAACCATGTGACATTAGCAGGGAAGGTCATGCATAGCATGTGCGCGCGCACATTGTACACACCAACACACAGCACCTGTGACACCACAGGGTGCATCAGTGCCACATTACTGCTGTGGACAGTTGATAATGCAAGTGCCATTTGTCCATCGCACCATGTATGACTGTGATAGCACGTGCAGCCTTGCTGGGCAGGGCTGCATGGTATGGCAGGGTATGTCACATACATGGCACAGGGATGTGTCCCACCTGGGGGGTACTGATATTGGCAGGGTGGCTGTCCATTCCATATGTCATTGCTATGTGTATATGGACATTACATATGTCTATCATCATGGTGTGGACAATGGCCTTCTGCAAGGTAGGCAGCACGCTGCTTGGTGGGGGTGCGTATGGTGCATGCAGGTATCGCACATCCATAATACACATTACCCTTGACAGGTGCTATGTGCTGCGATATTGTTCAACACAGTGCTGTATGTGCCCACACACTGCTATCCCGTGCACATGGATGGTTGTCTGGCCTGACATGGGTACCACATATGTCTACATCCAGTGCCTGCTGCCACCCCCATGTCAGCTGGTGCACCACACAGCGCCATCCCTCCCACAGGGAGCGTGGTGTTGGGCACAGCATAGGTATCCATGTATGGGGACAGGGATGTTCACATAGCAGGGGCACTGATGGTATCATCCATCGGACCATACACGTATGACGCACACCTCACACACACAGCCCATTCAGTATGTTGTTCGCAGCACTGACACAGCTATACTGCTAGGCCAGGGACATTCCCAGACGTACATACACAGATGCGTGAACATCTGTCTGTGGCATGGGCTACAATAATGGTGGGGTTCAACACAACGTGTTTGAGTGTGGCTGGCGCAGACATTCTGTGCACATGTCTACACAGTAAGCCTGTTCTACAGTAGCCAGCGGTGATGTGCTGTGCACATGTCAATGCTGCACATTGTGTTGGTGTCTGTCTGTCCACAGGCCAGTGGTGGGACACACAGGGTATTAGTGAACATATATGCATGCCACCCTGTACTGCTGTACTGCTAGCTTCTCGGGTGCTAATGTGTCATGGACATGCACACCTTACCCAAACAGGTGGTAGTGGGTTGCCACCCGTACCCATCTCCTCTTGTGGGTTGCTATGATCCAACACCCTCTTTGTATTGTATGTTCAGGCTATGCACCTGTGTGGGGCATGTGGGCATGCAATGCACTACTGCGTACCTTTGCACCCATTGCAGAACATGTCACACAGGTACACTGGCAGCCATACACTTCACAGCTTGATGACGGTACAACACGTGTTGTACACACGTAACACATATCCTGTGGGACATGGTCATATGTACAGGCATGTCCAACAGTCACGTACCACTGCTACCCCTACATGACGGATATGCAGTACATGTGGCAGTACAGCAACTGTCACATGTAGTCGTGCAATGCCCCCCTACCTACATGGCGTGGTACTGCCTGTGGGGGATACGCGTCTGCATCCATGCTATGGCCATAGCTGACAGTTGTACATCGATATGTGCAACATACCTCATTTGGTGTTCTCATGGGTGCATGTTCAACATGGCTCCGCATTGTTTGTGTCTGTCACACAGTCATTGTTGTACATGGTTTACATGCCAGCCATGGCTTACTGTGTGTGATTCCATGTACTTCATTGGGATACCAGCATTATACATTATAACACCGTATTCCAGCCATCACATAGCCTTCCTAGATGACACTGTTAGCCAGCCAGTAGGAGGTGTTCCGCCATCTGCACATAGGTCACACAGTACGAGGGCGGCTGACACCCATTCTGGGGACAGGGTTCTGACAGCTGTGGATGGGTGTGATGCTGTCGACAACCATGACTGCGCCTGATGGTCACATCTGGATGGGTAACATTCACAACACACACCTACCTTCACGTAGTGACACATCATCCACAACAATGGACATTCCTGCCAGAACAATGTGTGCAGTATGTCTGTATGACCACTGCAGGCACCACTGGTGGCCCCCAGCATGGCAGCCAACAGCACCAGTGTATATCCCGTGGAACCAGGGGTTACACCATTCACAACACACCTGTCTCAGATGACCCTGTTGTGGATCACAGTGCAGTTCCACACATCATGTTACACTAGGCATCATGCACTGATATGTTGCGGACGTGTGAATGGCTGTGCAACTCAACATATGCACACATGACACATCACCTGGTACAAAATGTCTGTCATAAAACATGTTATTGTGACCGCCCTGTGATGGCATTATAGAGGCTACGTGTACTGGGACATGTGATTGCTCACCGGTATATTCACCCTCTGGGTGTGTGTCTAGCCAAGTGTACAGTAGGCAGTGGTCTGAACACAGGGACACTGTACATTGACCTACTTTGTCACTGCAACTGTTGACTATGCTCATACTGTAATTATACAGGCATGTGGTATCTGACCACTATGACAGTCCTGGTCGACCACACTGCTGTGGCACACATGACCTGCGGACATCTGCCTGGGGTGTGGAGCACACATGTACATCTTCACATGCTATACTGCCTCTGTGGCGGTGTCACATGACTGTCTCCAGCAGGGCTGTAACAGGCAGGCACGGCATGGGGTCATGTGGGACAATGCTTGCACCTTCCACTGTGCTGCACACAAGCAAGGCACACACACTAGTGCACCACTCACATTTATCTGCAGTGCCTGGGACCTGCCTCCATGCTCTGCACAGCACACCTGCAAGTACAGATTGTACACGGATCATACCTCCCAGGCACATACCTGGACTGCAACACACACAGGTGAGGGGATCCCACATCACACAGTGTTTTGCACACATACTGGATATTTGCCGAACACAATGCATCGTAGGTGCTCCATGTTCAGATACCCATGTTTGTGACCACTAGACACATTGTAACACACAACAGAGCTTACACTGTACACCACAGGTTACATGCTGTCTGTGTTGTCATACTGTACATTGGGCCTCAGACAGCTGATACTGCCATGTGCTGACAGCAACCCACACTTCCCTAGAATGGACACCCATGTACCCACACATGCTTGAGGCATGCACTCCACCTAGCTGAGTGACACATTACACAACACATACCATACCTACACTACCCTCAGCATGCACGATACCTCCATGTGTCTGGTGTGTTAAACCTGGGGTTACCCCCCCTTTGGAAGATGAACATATATGCTTCACGGCCTTGCTAGCCACACCCTGGACGCACACCCATCGCAGCATACATGGAACATGTGTTCTACAGCCAGTACTACTGACGTCTGCTGACAGAGGTTGTTAATGGCATGGCACCCCGGCAGATGGACAGTGTACATAACTATGCTGACACATACCATAGTGCACTTCCGTAGCATGTACGCAATGGTAGGGACCATGCTATTCCACAAAGAGACATGGCGGTACTGGCCTTTTCACAGACGCCACGGTGGTGGTCATGTTCCATGCACATCTGCTGTATGGGCACATGTGCAGGCTGTTGCACGGTGGTGTATATTCACATGTGTGGGGTGCATCACTTGACAGCCATGGTGGGTCCTCGTGGTCCAGCACATGCTCCAAGGCTAGCTACCTACACATGACTGCTGCACATTGCAGTGTGGGTCCTCAGGCAGTGTGGTGGTATGTCTGTGTTGTTTGGCTACATCCACATTCGATGTCGCGCATAACAGTCACCCAGGCATTGCAGACTGAGATAATGTTGGCAACATGCCAGGCAATGGTGTACTTACCAACAATACACACTCTCACTCACTACAGGGTTGCAATCCATACATGGACATCGTAGTGTCCCTGTGGACACATACATGGTACTGCCATGCACATGTTATGTCCTAAGACACTGTCCCAATGTCACCTTCCGATCTCCCTAGCTGTTATGTCCCGCCAACCTGTTTGGTATGTGTCTCCACACCAGCCCACTGAATTCACTGCTAGCCTGTTGTCGGACATTGTGTACCTTGACCGTCACACTGCCGCATTTATCACACTACACATGGGTGGCACTGCATTGCACGTGTGGGACTGCATTTGTACACCCATGACTGGACCATTCTGTATGGCACTGGGGCACATCCTCACAAACGTGCTTCACGCACTCATTGATGACCTCCATGCCTTTACTGGCACCCTTGTTGGGCTTCTGTGTGCCACAGCACGCCACATACACATGCTGGCCACCTGTCATACCATTGCATGGGTGGTTGGTGTGGTACAGAGGGCAACAGATCAGACATTGTCCTCACATTGCCCTTCAGCACCATTCCACGCTCTGGTATTGGCAACGTACACATCCACCTGCACATCATACCCTGTGTCTCAGGATGTTAGGCTATATGACTCCTGGACAGGACACACAGTGGTGCAAGCATATCATGCTACCTACTACATGTCAGGTACATATGGCATTACACAGTCCTCAGTCATGGGGCCCCTCATGTTCACTATTTGCTTACATACACAACATGCTGTCACAGAGTACTGTCCATGCCTAGATATCCCACATCTACATACCTGGCAACATTATAGCTCCACCAGCTCATACTGATAACAACCGTACGGGTGTCGGTGTGGCAGATACATCATGTGGGTGTCATGGCATCAGGATGCATGACGCATGGTGCATGCACATTACCTTTGCATAGCAACATTAATCCACTGAGTATCACATGGATACTGTCCCCGTACATGCATATCAAATTGTACATGGTTGCTGTACACACAAATGCCCCACATGGTGCTGTGGTTACCGTATTCCACTGTGGCATGGGTACACATCTGCAGGGCCACACCTATCTGTACTGTGTGTGATGCTGGTACATAGGTAGCCATTGTACCTGTGGCATACACACATCTACACACGGGCAAGGTTACAATACCACATTCGTGGTGTACCTTCCACAACGGCTACGACTTTACATGGCACAGCATTGTCATGCCATGATGTGTACCAGGCTCAGACAGTTTACATATGCGGCTGACAGATGAACAACACATTTATACACATCTGCATACCACATACACAGGGGTGTCTTCTGCTCTGACATGGACCATGTCCTCCTCATTACTGATGCATGTAGTACTCATACATGGCAATTGCAGTGGGCAGTGTGAACGGACCACTCATGGATATGTGCACACATGACACATTGCATGGGCTGGGCTACTGTGTTACTTCCGCAGACACAACACACACCATGCTGTGGAACATAGGTCCTGTGCACATCCCACAGGGACACACAGTGGCACTGTTCATGTGATAGCTCCCTTGCTGTTTGAGTGACACATAGTCATGGTACCACCACAGCAGCAGTACTGTGTAGACATGCAGTTGACACCCACCTCTGCTGTTCACTGGACACTACCATGGGGAGGTGACACTACTGTGTACACTGCACATGTGTTTACACATGGACCTGCCGGACTTCATTGTTGCCCACATTGCACCTGCTACAGATCGTTTGGCCATGGTTACTTGGTGTTCCTTCCATTTCGGATGGCTATTATGCTACTACTCTGTCCCATATCTACAGGCCATACGTATCCTGTTATTGTACATACCAATAGGCAATAACTCCATTATGCATGATATGCCTGTGATACTGTGTATGATGTCTGTCATATCCACCATGACAGCTTTACATTACACATAGTTGACATAGTATCCCCTACTGCAAGGCATACGTGCACGTCGGGCTTATTACGTATGACATTGACGGTATATGCCCATACACATGTGTGCTGTGACAGTATACATACATGTCCTATCCCCTGCTATGGCACTTCCTTGTTGGACATCCACTGCCAGCATCGGCGTGTGGTGTGGCATTGTTCTCTGTTATGCCCCCCTGTGGCAGCCCTTGTGTTATCCCGGCTGTGTACATGATGTCCCACTGCTGTGCACACGGTGTCCACAGTCGTTGGTATGCTCAGCAGGATAGCACTACATAACCACCTTTCACCACTCTCTGCATTATGGACAAGTATCATTACTTACAAACACCATTCACATACAGTACAGCTTCGTCATACACATCATGCGTTACACACCCGTACATATCGTGGGTTCTACATACCTTGTCAGTGTTTCCTTCCGTTTTTCATTGCGTGTATCGCTATTCCGATTTCTTACTCTATCCGTTGTGGAGTACTGGTTCGGTATGAGCATACGGTTTGAATATCCTGGGAGTTCATAGGTTCATAGGTTCATAGGTTTATACTAGGCTATCTGCCCGAGGGCATTTACAAGCCTAGCCCATAGTTTTGTGGCTTACGCCACCCCTTTAGTTTGGAGAAACTATGCCCATTATTTTGCAGTGCCTCTGTCGAGCAGAGACACTGAGGTAATCCCTGGGGTATATCTGCGATCTCCCATCCATTGGTCAAGATTCCTCTTGAACAAAGCCAGCGAGGTGCTCTGCCTCACATATACTGGGATTTTGTTCCACAGCATAGGGAGTCTTTGGGTGATGAATCTATCCCTCCAGCACGTCCTATTAATAGCTGTGTCTAGGTTTAGGTCTCCTGCCCTTGTGGCTCTAAGAGATTTCGATTTTTGAGGTGAAGCATGTTCATCAAATCTGGGTTTGACATGGCCTTGTATGTCAGGCACAGGTCACCTCTGAGCAGGTGCGACTGAATAGAGCTGGAGTTCTTTCAGCCGGGCAGCATAAGACATATCTTTGAGACCTTGTATCCTTTTGGTGAGGAACTTTTGGGGCCTCTCCAGCTGCTGCAAGTGTCGGGTCAGATACATTCCGAATGGGGCATTGTACTCAATCATTGGTCTGATGAGTGATGAGTACAGGGAGACTATGACCTCCCTTGATCTAGATGTGAAACCCTTCATGATCAGGTGGGCAATGTAGAAGGTCTTCCTAACTATTTTAGCAACATGAGTGTCGAATGAAAGGTTACTGTCAACCTGGGTCCCCAGGTCCCTGATAACTTCTTCTGTGCTCAGTGGATTGCCTCTTATATGGTAGCTAGGGGTAACCTTGATTTTCCCGAAGGGTATGACTATGCATTTTTTGGCATTTAACTTTAGGCCATGGCTCTGGCACCAGTTATCCGTTTCTGTGAGGCCCTTCTGAAGGATATCTGTGTCAGATGTGTTTTGGACTATGGCCCAGTTTGCAGTCATCTGCAAACTTGGTCAGCCATAACCCTCCTGTGTTTGCTTGTACTTGAGAAGTAGATGCTGAACAAGAGTGGGCCCAGGACTGAGCCCTGTGGGACACCACTTGTGACAGGCATTGAGTCTGACATGGCGCCAGCAACTCTGACCCTGTGGGTTCTGTCACTCAGCCAGTTTGCAACCCATCTTGTGACGTATGGGTTTACCTTTAGGCTGATGAGTTTTTCAATGATACCCGAGTGGGGTATTGTATCGAAGGCCTTTGCTAGGTCCAGGTAGGCTGTATGGACTGCCTTACCCTCATCAATGGCCTTGGTGACCGTTTCAAAGAAGTCAACCAAGTTTAGAAGGCATGATCTGCCTTTGACAAAGCCAAACTGGGTTTGATCCAGAGTCTGCAAATTCCCTATGTCTTTATTTATGAGATCCATTATGATCCTTTCCATGGCTTTGCAGATAAGGCTTGTCAAGCTAATGGGACGGTAATTTCCAGGGTCGGTGGAGGCACCGCCTTTGTGAAGTGGGACCACAGTCGCAGCGCCACTCCTGGTACGATCCAGAGGTGAGACTGAGATTAAACAGCTGTCCTATCTGTGGGTTTAATTCCTCATTGAGTTCGTGGAGTACACATCCGGGGACACCATCAGGTCCCATGGATGCAGTGTTTTTTGCCTTGGAGAGAGCAGTTTTCACCTGGGCATTAGAGATGTTTGGGGAGCTAATATCATTTGGTATAGATATATCTCCTTTTGGGGGGGAGGGTGAAGTTTGCACTGAACCTGTCAGCCAGTATGTTGGCAATGTCTGTAGGATCAGTAATCTTCACATCGTTTTGAACTAATTCTGAGCATATCTGGGAGCTTCCTCCCAGGTTTCTAACATAGCTAAAGAAGGCCTTATGATTGTCTTTTGAGTCCTTAGCTATTTTTTTCTCAAAATTTGCTTTGGATGATTTTATGAGAGCTCTTAGCTTTTTACTTATAATGATTAAAGGTGTCTTACCTCTTAAGGATTTAGCTCTATCTTGTAGTAGCTTCCTCCTTTGTTGTAGAGTTTGTTTATGGCTGGGGTCTACCAGACTGGACGCCTGCCTTTGGTACAGAGAGTCTTTGTTTTGTTTGGGATTGCCTGATCCATGCAGTCTTGCAGGTGCTGGTAGAAGGCAGTTGTAAGTGATTCAGCGGCTTGAGTGTTTACCGCAGGCTCGGGGCCTTAAAGGAGACCACACTAGTCTTTAGAAGTGTGAAGTCAGCTTTTGAGAAGTTCTTTACTGTGTTTTTTTTTGTTTCAGGTGGGGTGGGATGAGGACCTCCAGCAAGATTAGCTTGTGATCTGATCTCACCAGTGAGGGGTATACTTCAGGTGTTGAACATTGTGCTCCCATGTTCGTGATGATGAGATCAAGTATGTTTTCTCCTCTTGTGGGGATGGTGACTAGTTGTTCCATGGCATTTGAGTTTATGAATTCCAGGAACTTTTGGGCCAGAGTGTTTGGGCTTGAGTAGTGTTCCCAGTCTATATTTGGGTAATTGAAGTCACCTAGTATAATGGTGTTTGGAGATACATTTATCCCCTCCAGTGTTTTCAGGAAAGCCATGTGAGGTTCCTGGGTTTGCGAGGGTGGCCTGTAACATGCTACAAATTGCAGAGCAGTCTTGCCTATGGTTAATTGCACCTGGATGGTCTCCGATGCATCGTGCGTTGCCACCAATCTTGAGGTGTGGGTGTCCTTGATGAATATGGACACCCCCCCTCCTTTCTTGGTATTGTCCGAATTTTGGGGCCGGAACGCATGATATGAGGTAAAACCTGATATATCCGTCGATACCTGCAACATGTGGGTTCATCACACCAATAGCTGTTCCTCAGTGTGTACTTGTGCGCATATCACCTGTGCATCTACTCCATTCATACATTACACATCGTAACTAGGGTATGGTTGCATTCCTCACCTGGGCGTTGGCTATTTGCCCTACCTTCGTGGAGACGGTCTGTATTGTGTTATGTTATGTGTAACTGCAGCCGCTATGTGTGGCGACAGGTACATTTCGCAGTGGTGTTAGCCATGGATTGTGTGTGTTGGGTATGGTATTATGTTCAACATGTGGGTGTCCCTGTCCTGACGGCATCTGTTGATGGCGTTTTGCATTCGGATGTGTAACATAGCTGTTGTATTCCTTTAAACAACGGATGCAAGTATGCATCCGCTGTTGATAGTGTTTCCCACATGAGATGTTGCGGTTATGCAGCTGTCATTGACTGCCTGTATGTTTGTGCTGCTATTACGGCTTGTATCCCTTTGATATGTGCGATGGGGAATATCAGAGGTTGTAGGTGACGGATACGGGTTGTGGGCCTTGCGTCTCTACATACACGGTATGCTTGTCTGTGTGCTCCATCCCTGCCTGGGGAGCTGACAGTTACTTGTCTGTTGTTCTGGGAGTGTAGGTTGTGTTGTTGTCATGCGGTGTTGGTATCGCCTGCGTGTGTGCTTCCTGCATGTATTCCTCCGTCACATCGGTGGTATATCTGTGGTTGTACGTGACGACTATCCCTTGTCATTCTGTCCCAGATATTTAGTCATTGTGGTCCTGTACTTGGGATGGCCTGTTTGCCAGTGGTTGCCACCTATTCAGGTGGCGATTGCTTGTTTGACACTTGTAGAACACACAGCGGTGTTTACGGGCCGATACGTGGCCACGATCAGTACCGGGGTAGCACATGCGTATTTCCGCGGTACATACCTATTGCTGTGTAACTTTGCCGACGTATCGTTTTGCAATTAGCATATCGGTGTCATACATATGGTCATGATTAGTACATACGTCCTTTCCATTTCATGTGGGGTATATTCCTGTAGTACATTCTGGGACATTTTCACTTTGCATCGTTATACGTCGCCACACGCCTAGCCAGGGTGGGGCTCTCAGTACTACTTTGGGACTACTTGTGTACATACGTCTGTGGCTACTGTACTGTATGCCTACACATGTTATTCCACTATGCCTCTCACATGGCACCATCATACACATTTTACAGTGGCACACACATTACACTCGCACAGCGAAACACATGGCACCCTCACCACACACATACACATACTGCGGCAGTCACAGGGACGGTTGCACACAGTACCTGCAATGCATCACCGGTGGCAGTGTCTACCTCCCCCCTCATATCATCATAGTATTACCCGCGCATGTACTGTTACTGTACTGTGGCCTAGCGATCATTCCGACTCGCGGTTATGCATTTCGGTATGTTGACCTTTCCATGGGTGGTGGTTTCCTCTTCTGTTAAACCTCCCGGATGCTCAGGTTGTCTTTCACTATGTATAGTATGTACAGATATCGCGTGTTACTTCTCTGTCACCTTACATCCCTCTGATTCCCTGTCTTACCTGTTGTACTTATATGTATATGTGTAGATATATTTCTATGTATGTAATTATATCTATCTACATATCTGTATATGCACATATCTACATGTCTATATGTATACACCTTGCGGCGAACGTGGCAGCATACAGCAACGCCGTCTGCTGTAGGACCCGCGGTATGGTTCAGGTGTTGGCGTTCCATGCTCCACTGGCTGTTGGGTGTGCAGTGTTTGGGTGCTGCCTATGTTGGAGTCACACATGGGGCCACCCATACAGTACACTTTACGGGTGGCCATGTTTGTGTGCCGTCCATTTCACTGTGTGTGCAGGTAGGGAGGTGTCAGTCCATGGGGCCTACGCTGTCAGAGTATGTGCTATGCCTCTTTGCCAGGGCATAGGCATATTGGGTACGCCTCCTTCTGCCTACTGGGGCTAGCACAGTGTGTTCATGGTCCTGAACCCTCTGTGCCTGGACTGGCCTTGGCAGTTGTGGTGGGCTTTGTGGCCCTTCACCATTATGTCCCTGCAGCAGCTGCTTCCGCAGGATCATATTATGTAGCATGGCTCATACTATGAATATGTGGGCACATGTGCCTGGAGAGTACTGCAGGGCTCCACCGGATGTATCCAAGCACCGGAACCGTGATTTCAGCATCCCAAACACACGCTCTATGATTATTCTGGTTTGTGCGTGTGCCTCATTATGGCGTTCTTGCATGTGTGTGTGTGCATTTCTGATGGGAGTCATCATCCACGGCTCCAGTGCATAGCCAGCATCCCCCACAAGGTGGCCTTGTGGGATGTCCTCTGGCGAATACCTGGTACAGCTGTGAGGCATGCCAGATATGGGAGTCGTGGTAGCTTCCAGGGCTGTCAGCACACACATCCATGATAATGCCCTGCGCATTGCACACGACCTGGCAATTGATGGAGGGAATCCCTTGTGGTTTATGTAGCGTCTACCCTGCTCCCCAGGTGGTGACTTGATTTGTATGTGCGACAGTCTATCGCACCCAGTACCTCCGGTATTGTGCCACACGGTGGAAGTGGCACATATTGCTAGCCAACTCCTCCTGAGATCTGGGGAAGTATATATGCTCATTGGCATGTGGTAACATGGCATCCAGAAACTGGTGTAGTACCCTGGATGCTGATGCCTGTGAGATGCCCATTATATCCCCAGTTGGCCTTTGAAAGGTACCTGTGGCCAGTATTCGCAAGCTTACACATACCTTTGTGTCCACTGGGATGGGCTCCCCTCTGTTGTTTCTTGTTCTCAGGCGTGGCCGGCACAGCTCCACTATTTGCTGTAAAGTGTCCCTATCCACCCTGTAACGCTCTACTATCTCCAGGTCTTGTAGCCCCTGGTAGGTTACCCTTGGTCTGAACACTCTCCTTCTCCTCTGAGGCCTACGGTAGTTGTCGGCACCCTCCTCCACAACTCCGTCTGTCTCTAACATATGCTGATGGATCACAGCCATGGCGGCACCCAACATGTACATTTTAAAAGTTCCCCGTGTGTTTACACCTATGGTGCGGCATTTGGGAATACACGGCTGTGTGTTGTGTGCATTCACACTTTATACTGTTGTGCTGTACACCCGGTGATGTCATAGGGTGTGTCTGTGCGGCCGTATCTGGGGATTATCTTCCGTGTTTTACCGTTGGCACTGCAACGCTGTTGCCTTTGGTGTTGCATTACTCTTGCCTGCAATGGATTAGCTTTCAACCTTACCTTACTGTTTCTGCACGTTGCACCTACTATTTCCTGGCATGCATCCTGCAGAGTCCTGTCATGTGTAGTTTCTGGGACATGGCATATCGTGCTTTGTGTGCCACCGCTATGCTGCCTGTCTACTTGGCTCTGCTGTGTCAGGTCTTCACTCTTTGCAATCTGCTACCTCCCCTACTTTCTTTGCATTCATATGCCTCCCTATCCCGCTTTTGCAGGTTGCTGCATGTAGAGTTGTCAGCTGCCGATTGGCCTTCGTGGGTTGATTACTGTTGATTGCTCATTACTACTCCAATTACACTGCTTCCGCATTTCCTCATATTCTCAACATCACCTTCCTGTATCCGATGTTGTTTGCGGGCGAGCCACATGACTGGGTTAAGGGAACGTAGTCATCCTCGTGCACATGCACCTCTGCGCGCATTGTGTGCTCTCAGCTCAACTATTTCCCCACACGCCGGTCCTGCAGCTGTGATGTGCAATGTACAGCCCAGGTTTGCTGGGCTCCAATGTGCTTCCTCCTACAGTGGCACACCCCTCTGCAGGTGACATGTATTCCCTCTGAGCCACTCCTCGGTGTATTACCACTGCGCCGTTTGGTACAGCCTTACGCTGGCGGGGGGTTTGCGATTCAGTATTATCTGCCTCATTTGCATGGCATTGACTACTAATTCATAGTTACCGCTGAACACTGCCGACTCCTTGGCAACCCTTGCACCGTGGATGTGGCTTTCCATGCATACCATGGTGTATTGTGGCTGTGAAGCTGATGTGTATTACACTGCTGTTTTATGACATTGTCATATTATTTCATTGTTTAGCACCTTCCGCAGACATGTCCTGGGGTACTGCTGTGAGTTTCTGTGGACATACCATTTATGTTATTATTTACATGTTGTGCATGTTTTCTTTTGACATTCTCTGTGTCTTTCGCCATTGGCATATGGCAACAGTGTGATACCTGACGTTGACAGCCTTCTGTTACTCCTATGTTATGTTTGGGTAAATGTAAACCGTTTTTTTTTGGTTTACATTGCGCGTCTTATGCTACGCCTGCGCCACTTCGTGGATCGCTATATGCCTTCATTTGCATGGTACAACACCGCACATGGGGTGTTTAGCATACCTACGCTGGAGGCGGCGCAGATCCGGCGCACGCCGGTAGTGCACGTGGAATTGGATCATACCTGAATCGCTCGGCGGCCATATTTGGCGTTGTAACGCCTACGCTATGCGTCCGCCTGGCGCAGCGTTCATGAATCCCGGGGATAGTCTTTGCAATACCTGCTAGTATAATATTTTCTAATATCTTCCTGTCCAATTGTGGTAATTTATTGTGTTGCTAATAATTTAAGTATTACTGTATGTGCATTAGTCTTATTTTTACTCAAACTATATTTTTATTGTTGTGTCTTGCACTGGGACCAAACAATGTAATTTCTTTCAGCTTGCACTGCCGTGTATATTTGATCCACAATAAAGTTCACTTTGACTTTGACTTTTACTTTGACATCACCAGATGGGTAGTCAAATGGCTCACAGACTGGACAGATGTTGTTAGCATGTGTGAACCCAGAGCCAGCAAGAGGACAGTGATTAGTCGTGTGCCACAGGGCTCAGTGCTGTTAACTCTCCTGTTCGTAATATACTTCTCTGAAGTCATGGCTAATTTATAAAGCTTTGACTGATTAAGTTTCCTGACAACTGCAAGTTGGGGGAAATCATTGAATCCCCTAGTGATGGCCATATCTATCAGAAAGGCCTAACTCAGACAAATGACTGGTGCCAGAGCCATGGCCTAAAAGTAAATGCAAAAATAAATGCATAGTCATACACTTTGGGAAGTCAAATACCCCTGCAAATGACAACATTAATAACACACCCCTTAGAGTGGACTCAGGTGAGAGATCTAGGTACACAGATAGACAGTAGCTTGAACTTTGAGAACCATGTGTCCGCAGTGGTGAGGAATCCTTCATATGTGGCACACCTTATAAGTAAAGGCATGGCATCCAGATCCAAGGAAGTTATAGCCCCACTGTACTCGGGCCTCATCAGATTAATAATTGAGTACAATGCACTTCTTGGCATGTGCTTGACCAGTCACTTGTAACATCTGGAGTGGCCTCAGAGGTTTCTTACAAAAATATAGGGTTTTAACAACAGTTCCTATGCAGACAGATTAAAATCCCTATCCTGTTATTTTATTTATTTATTTATTTAAGTTTGATGACCGGGGAAGTCCATTGGGTCAAGAAGAGCCTGTTTTCAGTGGAGGCCCATGGAGAAAAGCTCCACAATATTTGCAAGTTAGATTTCACATGTTACAAAAGGACATAGTTCCTACAGCTAATTAAACACTTATTGATAAGCTCCATGATAATTGCAACTGGCTTGTCACAATGTTACAAAAATGAAAATACATAATTCAATACAGAAATTTCAACATTTACATAAAGTGAATATTTTTGTTATAAACTCAATTGTAGGTTTAACATTTCAAAATATATAGCTACTAGCCATTAGTAGGTTAGGAACATATTATGCATGGAGAGGATAATAGTATATTTGAGATTGGAGAGTATAGTACAATAGATATTAGAGAGAAAATTAGGTTTTAGTAGGGGGGGGGGATTGTTTTGGGTGGGATGAAGTAATAGTAGAGGTAGATGGATGAGTCAGTGCAAGGTGGAATGAGGGGGGAGGGGATTAGTTAGAGCATGGCAAAGGCATTCCCATTTGAAAAAGATGACAGAGTAGCTGAGATTTTAAATTTGTATGGTTAGGTAGGTTGCATAGGTGTGTGGGGTGAGAGTTTCACTATTTAGCTAAGGAGTGGGTCAGCAGTAGATGGCCAGGAGGTCATGCAGGTTTGTGGACCTGAAAGAGATTTTGTTTTTTGGATCTGAGTGAGCAGTTGGGAATATAAGGTTTTAAGGGAGTAGCGAGAGCTGGGCAATTGGATGATTTAAAGATGAGCTTGTGGGCAATGGTGAATTGTAGGTAACTGAGGTAGATGGGTAGTTCAAGACAGTTGAAGGTGAGAAGGGTGTGGCAGTGGTGAGATGAGTTTTTTGAATTGGTTGCAAATTTGGAGATCTTAACTTTTGGTGGATTTCCTTGATTGTGGAGTGGATGTGGGTGTCAAATTTTAGTTCTTCATCAACAATGATGCCAAGAAGCTTGGTGTTGGGAACAATTTCAAGGTGGGTATTGTTTTGGCTCTGTATGGTGAATGTGGATTTGTCAATGGAGTTTTTGGTAGGGGAAAAAACATTAGTTTGGTTTTATTTGCATTTAGTGCCAGATGGTTAGACTGCATCCAGGTTTCTGTTTTGGAGAAGGCTAGTTGGGTTTTTGCTAGGGGCCCGAAGGGGGAGAAGGCTGAGCAGATGATTGAGTCATCTGCATATTAGATGATAGATGAGTCTGGGATGGACTGGTGAAAGTTGTTAATGAACAGGTTGATGAGAAGAGGGACAAGAACAGAATCTTGTGGGACACCTGTGGGTGTGGGAAGGAAGGGGGAGGTTGAAGCTTTCCATTGGACAGCTTTTTGGGGGTTACACAAGTAGCTGGAAAACCAGGTGATGGTGGTGGGAGAGAGGTGTAGGGTGAAGAGTCGGGATATAAGTAGGGTGTGTGAGATGATGTCAAAGGCCTTTGACAGATGTAGGAATAGTGTGGATACGAACTTGCCTGAGTCGTGTTTGATGTTTACGGTTTCAAGAAAGGAAAGAAGGGCAGTCATGGCTCTGTCGTCAGGGTGGCAGCCATGTTGGGTATGGGAGAGGAGATTGTTTAGTGTTAGGTGTGCCATGAGTTGTGCTTGTATTGTTTTCTCTAGTATTTTAGAAAGAGGAGAAAGGATGGCAATAGGCCTGATGTTGGTGGCATCAGTATTTTTGCCACCTTTGTGGAGGGGAATGATGTAAGCATGGTGCCAGATAAAAGGGATGTATGATTCTTATATGGATCTGTTTATAATAATAGAGATAGGATAGGCAATGCTGTCTGCAGATTGTTTGAAGAAGGTGGGTGGAAGGTTGCCAGGTGGATTGCGACAGGGTTTGAGTTTGAGGAGAAGTCTTTTTATAGTGCTTGTGGGGATGGACTTGAGGCAAAAGGATGTGGAGGAAGGTTGATGATTGGGGATCAGGGTGGTGGTTGGGGCAGGAATGGGTGATGATGGAGGAGGGGGTGGGAAGGAGGCTGATAGTTTAGCTATGCAGTCTATGAAGAATGAGTTGAAATGGCTGGCTGTTTCAAGGTTGGAGAGGTTGGGGTATGGGCAGGGGTTTTCTTTGTTGCCAGGATGCTGCATGGATGAGATGGAGTCCCAGAATTTTTTGGATTTGTTGAGTGCAAGGACTGGAGTTTTGAGTAGTGGGCTTTGCAGTTTTTAATTATTAGTTTTTTTGTAGAGTTTCATAGTTGCTTATACTCTAGGAAGGTGCTAGGCTTTTTATGTTTTTGATATTATTTCCATTTTTTGTCCCTTTGGTGCAAGGCTAGTTTAGTATTTTTTGATAACCATGGGCATGGATTGGTTTTGATGCATTTGGTTCAGGGGGGGCTTGCTAATTGAGAAGGGTTAAGAATGAGTGGTTAAAGTAGGAAACTGCATCATCTAGAGGAAGGGTTTTTAGAGGGGAATAGTCAGTTTGCTTTAAGCATTCAGAGAAAGTTAGAGGTTGAAAGAGGAGAGGTTGCAGGTTTGGATGTAGTGGTGCTGTTTATGCAGTGGAGATGGAAGACAGTCAGTGAAGGCTGGTAGGTGATCGCTGAGAGGATCAAATAATGTTCCGGCTTTGGTGATAAGGTTTGGGTGAGTTGTTAGGATCCAGTAAATGATGGTACCAGAGGTACCATCTTTATTTGATCTGGTTGGAGATTGTATTATTTGAGAGAAGTTGTACAGGTTGATTTTGTGTGACAGGGCTTCAGAGTTAATAGTATTCCAGCTGATGTTGGTATCACCGAGTATATGGGTTTCATTTTTGTATATATCGGAGGAGAACCAGGACAGGATGTTTTCAAGAGTTTTGATATTGTCACCAGGGGGAATATAGAGGGCAGTGATACATATGGACTTCTGGTTGTTTATTTTTAGTAAACCTATTATAATTTCAGCATTGGCAAAGGTTGGTATTTTATTGAAGTAGGAAGTTATGGTATGGAAGGTGGGGTAGATTATTGCTACTCCACCTTCTTTTTGTGGGTTCTGTTGTTGCAAATGATTTTGAAACCTGGTGGTAGGATTTTGCTATCTTTTATATAGGTTTTCAGCCAGGTTTCAGAAATGGTGGTAATATTGGAGTGGTTATGGGAGAGCCAGGCATGGAGGTTAAAGATTTTGTTTTTTAGGCTTTGTGCATTAAGTGTTGTAAGGCGAATGGACTTTGAGTTTGTGGGTTGAGTGGAGGGTTTGGTGAGATTAATGTTATAGATGGGTCCGGGGTTGCAGTGGATGTTGCTGGCTAGTGAGAGAGAGATGTTGTGGAGTAGTAGAGTGAGGCAGTGTGTTGGGCAAGGGTAGCTTGGGTTGTGTGAGAGTAGTGATTTTCTGGTACCACATTTAAGAAGGGAATATAAGGTGGTTGGGTTGAGAGCAGTATTGGTTTGACAAAATAGATTAGGTTAGAGGTAAAGATTTCATGTGAGATGGATGAGTAGGATGGGAAGTGAGGTTAGTAAGATGTAGTGGAGTGCGTGTGAGAGTTATGACAAGAGTTGGGAAAAAGTGTGAGATAGGTAAGAGAAGAGAGAGAGAGATTAATATGGTAAATGGGGTTATAGGGAGAGATGTTATGTAGAGCATTGTAGGAGGGGTGGATGTTTGGGTTGATGTAGATCTACAGGTGGGTGGAGTTTGGCTTAGGTGTGTTGTTACATAGGTCTGATACATAGGTTAGTACTAGGCTAACTGCCCTTGCGAGCCATTTCAAGCCTAGCCAATTATCCCCTGTGAGATTCAAACCCTGTACCTTGTGTTTGTAAGGCAAACACCTCAACCATTAGGCCACCCTCCCAACCCCATGAGTGGTCTGATTGTGATTGGAGAGCTTTTGGGTGTGCAGGAGTCAGGGATGTATAAAAGTACAGGTAGTGGGGGGTGTGGGATTTATGGGCAGGGTAGGGGAGCAAAGTGAGCCTGAAGGGAAAAAAGAGCGAGTTACACCTTCCGGGAAGAGCACCAGCTGCCAAACAGAAAACAATCAGTGAGAAGGTTAGCAACTACAGAAATAGGGCAGCCTATCATTTTGGTTTGAATGTTACCTTTCTGTTTGTTTTTATTATTTATGCACCAATGGGGAGCTGCATTTCACTGAGAAGTAAGAAAACAATGTAGTTATGCTAGGGGGGGGTAGATAGAGACATGCAGTAAGTGCACACTACTGAGGGATGCCCGTGGGACAGACAGAAACAGAGTTTAGTCAGGGGTTTTTAGAAAGGGACATGCAGTAAGTGCACACTACTGAGGGATGCCCGTGGGACAGACAGAAACAGAGTGTAGTCATGGGGTTTAGAAAGGGACACGCAGTAAGTGCACATTACTGAGGGATGCCCGTGGGCAGGCGAAAACAGAGTGTAGTCAGGGGGTTTTAGAAAGGGACATCCAGTAAGTGCACACTACTGAGGGATGCCCGTGGGACAGACAAAAACAGAATGTAGTCAGGGGTTTTAGAAAGGGGCATGCAGTAAGTGAACACTACTGAGGGATGTCTGTGGGCAGACAGAAACAGAGTGTAGTCAGGGGGTTTTAGAAAGGGACATGCAGTAAGTGCACACTACTGAGGGATGCCCATGGGACAGACAGAAACAGAGTTTAGTCAGGGGGTTTTGAAAGGGACATGCCATAAGTGCACACTACTGAGGGATGCCAGTGGGACAGACAGAAACAGAGTGTAGTCAGGGGTTTTAGAAAGGGGCATGCAGTAAGTGCACACTACTGAGGGATGCCCGCGGGGCACACAGAAACAGAGTATAGTCAGGGGGTTTTAGAAAATGGCATGCAGTAAGTGCACACTACTGAGGGATTTCCATGGAACAGACACAACCATAGTGTAGTCAGGGGCTTTGAAAGGGACATGCAGTAAGTGCACACTACTGAGGGATTCCCATGGGACACACAGAAATAGAGTGTAGTCAGGGGTTTTAGAAAAGGACATGCAGTGTGCACACTACTGAGAGATGCCCGTGGGACAGACAGAAACAGAGTGTAGTCAGGGGTTTTAGAAAGGGACATGCGGTAAGTGTACACTAATGAGGGATGCCCGCGGGGCACACAGAAACAGAGTATAGTCAGGGGTCTTAGAAAGGGACATGCGGTAAGTGTACACTAATGAGGGATGCCCGTGGGACAGACAGAAACAGAGTGTAGTCAGGGGTTTTAGAAAGGGACATGCAGTAAGTGCACACTACTGAGGGATGCCCGTGGGACACATAGAAACAGAGTGTAGTCAGGGGTTGTAGAAAGGGACATGCAGTAATGGCACACTACTGAGGGATGCCCGTGGGATAGACAGAAACCGAGTGCAGTCAGGGAGTTTTGAAAGGGACATGCAGTAAATGCACACTATTGAGGGATGCCCGTGGGACAGACAAAAACAGAGTGTAGTCAGGGGGTTTTAGAAAGGGACATGCAGTAAGTGCACACTACTGAGGGATGCCCGTGAGACACACAAAAACAGAGTGTAGTCAGGGGGCTTTAGAAAGGGCCATGCAGTTATTACACACTACTGAGGGATGCCCGTGGGACATACAGAAGCAGAGTGCAGTCAGAGGGTTTTAGAAAGGGCCATGCAGTTATTACACACTACTGAGGGATGTCCATGGGACACACAGAAACAGAGTGTAGTCAGGGGGTTAGAATGGGCCATGCAGTAAGTACACACTACTGAGGGATGCCTGTGGGACAGACAGAAACAGAGTGTAGTCAGGGGTTTTAGAAAGGGACATGCAGTAAGTGCACATTACTGAGGAAAGCCCATGGGACACACAGAAACAAAGTGTAGTCAGGGGTTTTACAAAGGGACATGCATTAAGTGCACACTACTGAGCGATGCCCGTGGGACACACAGAAATGGAGTGTAGTCAGTGGGTTTTAAAAAGGGCCATGCAGTAAGCGCACACTACTGAGGGATGCCCGTGGGACAGACAGAAACAGAGGTTAATCAGGGGTTTAGAAAGGGACATGCAGTAAGTGCACACTACTGAGGGATGTCCATGGGACACACAGAAACAGAGTGTAGTCAGGGGATTTAGAATGGGCCATGCAGTAAGTACACACTACTGAGGGATGCCCATGGGACAGATAGAAACAGAGTGTAGTCAGGGGTTTTAGAAAGGGACATGCAGTAAGTGCACACTACTGAGCGATGCCTGTGGGACACACAGAAATGGAGTGTAGTCAGTGGGTTTTAGAAAGGGACATGCAGTAAGTGCACACTAATGAGGGATGCCCGTGGCACACACAGAAACAGAGTGCAGTCAGGGGGTTTAGAAAAGGGCATGCGTAAGTGCACACTACTGAGGGATGCCTGTGGGACACACAGAAACAGAGTGTAGTCAGGGGTTTTAGAAAGGGACATGCAGTAAATGCACACTACTGAGGGATGCCCGTGTGACACATAGAAACAGAGTTTAGTCAGAGGGTTAAGAAAGGGACACACAGTAAGTGCACACTACTGAGGGATGCACGTGGGACACTCAGAAACAGAATGTAGTCAGAAAGAGGTTTTTAGTATTTAAAGATGGCGCTGCAGCTCAGGGGAGGAAAATGTAAACTCTAGAGAGGAAGAGGGAGGGACTAGACAGGATTGACAGGGCTGGGAAGCTTACAATAAGATTATATTAGGAGACCGAGAGAAGGGGGGGGCTACGAGCCAGAGCTTGGAGAAACCTGTGAGAAAACAGGTTTGACAGGGTTAGGAAACATAAACTAGAATTATGTTTGGAGAACAAGAAAGAGGGGGCTATGGACTAGGACTTGTGGGGGCTAAGGACCAGGACTTGGGGAAAGCTGTGAGAAGAGTAAAGCAATCACCAGCCTCCCCAGGTCAGGACCTAAAGGTGTCTGTTTATCTGTGTGAATTCAAAAGCAGATTTAGTAGAGCATCAGGGAAGTAGAATATAAAATAAATGCAAATCTTTGGAACAATGTATATATTTTTTACAGTAATTGAGAAATGGGGCTCCAGTAGTTTGCACATCAGAAGAATCAGTAGGAGTATCACAGAGAGAAGATTATAATAGGCCTACACTGTTCACAGTCTGTTGGTAAAAGTAGAACTTGCAGAGGCTTTTACTGGTTTGTACGGGGTTCCGCTCTCCGTTTTCTTGTATGCAGGCAGTTGCTTCAGTTTTTTTTTGTTGTTGGTGGACCTTAGACTGTGTTTAAGGGAACTGCTCACAATCTATTGATAAAAGTAGAACTTGCAGAGGCTTTTACTGGTTTGTACGGGGTTCCGCTCCCCGTGTTCTTGTATGCAAGCAGTTGCTTCAGGTTTTTTTTTTTTGTTATTCAGTTTCCTATTGATTATTAAGGGGTGAACTTTGCCTAACCTACAAGAAACTCACAAATCCAGCCTGATGGAACTATTACAAATTCTCAAGACAAACTGCATGACAGTCTGGCCTATGACATGAACAAAACAGTTAGATAATGTGTCTCAGAGATTATGCCTTCTCTGGAACAGCCTTTCTATTCATGTAAAGCAGAGCCCTTCCCTGACCCTCTTTAGATGCACTTTGGATCAATGGATGGGGAATAGTAAATTCACTCCTGGGGTGACACTCTTGCCCCTTACAGGCAGGGGCAGTCTGTAAAATACTCAAAGACATAGGCACAAACCTAAGCCACCCTATAGCCCTTAGGAATAGAGAATCATGTAAAAGTCAAGTAATAATTGCCCAGGCTTGTCAATTTACTGTGAAGCCATGACTGGAGAAACCTGATCATAATTCTTTGCAGTGCATGGGAGCTCCATGCACTATCAGCTACAGAATAAATCTGTAGGTGTACGAAGTATACTGAAGGCAGATATAACATGTCTGCGATGTCAAAGAGACAGCAGGCAGAAAAAAAAGTGTTCTTCTGAAGCACACAGCACTTTAAAAGCTGTTAGACACATTGTTGTGCCTCACATTCTGTCAATACATGTGGTAAACTAAAGATTTAACAGCTTTTATAAGCTGTTTTCCCTTTTGTTGCTGTGCTTTGCCAGTTGTCACTGTCTGCTGTTCAACGCTAATGTGAGACTCAATCCAAAGAACACTTAAGGGTACTTAAACTTTGTTAAGCATCTAAGGGCTGCTAAGATCAGGTATCACACTACATAAGCATTTAACAAGTTTATTTTTTTTCCCAATTTATAATATCATCCTACCTTATCTCATTTGGCTTGTTATAATATCTGAAACCTCCTCCACACAGTCTCACAATGACTTTTCAAAACACTCGCAATCTTACCCCACCAATGCCTCCCCATCATTTTTGAAACAATAACAATGATACAGCAGCAACATCTGATGTTTCTGTATATTGTTTTTCCATTTAATTTGGTCTACAAAATACAATGCAAATTTCTACTGGTTACCATTCAATAAGTTCATAGTTGTTTACTAAGCTGATAACTCAAGACCTTTTTAAACATAACCATACATCCCAAATGTCTGACAAATTCTGCTACCCTTGATAAGTGTTAAGCAGGGGATTGGGAGGTGAAACATTTACAAGCAGATGCCTGAGACACGAACTATTTACAGGCTGCCTGTATCCATTAGAGAAAAAGGTGCCAGACCAGGGATGAATTTCCTGTTCAACATCCAATTGTCCAAGCTACTCTTGAACTGGGTTATGGAGGAATTCTGTTTCACATGGATAGGGAGCCTGTTCCAGAGAATGTGTAGTTTCTGGGATACATATCTGTTTCTCCAGCAATTCCTATTTATATCACGGGCAAGGTTTAAGTCTTTAGAACAGGTAATTCTGGTGCTGCTTGTTTTGCAGATATGTAAGAGGTCCATCAGAGTGGGTTCTGACAATGCCTTGTATGCTGGACATTGATCTCCTCTCAAGAGCTTGTAGGAGACACAATGCAAGGATAAGGCCTTAACCCAGTCTGCAAAGGACATGCCACTTACACCCTGTATTCTTTTAGTGAGGAACCTCTGTAGATGTTCCAGTTGTTGGATATGCCTGATTGGGTACATACCAAAAGGGGCATTGTACTCAGTGATAGGTCTGATGAATGCCAAATACAGTGGGACAATGACTTCCTTGGACCTAGATGCCATACCTTTGTTTATAAATGGCAGAACATAGAATCATTTCCTCACTACTGTGGACACATGATGATTAAAGACTAGATTACTGTCCATGTGTGTCCCCAAGTCCCTGATTACTGGATGAACTCTTAGGGGTGCGTTGTCAATATAATCGTTACCAGGGGTGGATGACTTCCCAAATGATACTATTATGCATTTCTTGGCATTTACTTTTAGTCCATGACCCTGACACCAGTTGTTTGTCTGTGGCAACCCTTCCTGGAGAACATTTGTGTCAGTGTGAGATTGAATGATAACTCCTAATTTGCAGTCTATTGTAAATTTAGTCAGCCAGAGACCACTGACATTGGCCTTGACTTCAGAGAAGTAAATGTCAAAAAAGGAGTGGTCTCATATTAGCACTTGGAGATTTTCTTTTCACTGTGATTGTGCTCAAAATGGGATCTCCTAGCTAGTTAGTCCTGGTTAGTAACAAAGAATTAAATGTGAGCAATAACAAAAGTAACCCCTCCCTCTCAAAGTTGCATTCATTTAGCTTACTAAATGTATTTTAACTTGCCCCCATTTTCAGACTGGTAACAATTTCAAAACTATTAAAAACAGGAGTCATAAAAGTTACCACTAAGTCTATACATTATGTGCACATGGAGTGTAACCTTTCTGAGTGAATAGGTAGCACAATCATTGTAGCAGGGCTGTTCTTGAATTCAGAAAGTATATCCAAGTATAAACATACTGTACACATTTCGGTAACCTTTATGAATCTGTCCTGCGGTGCTTAAAATTATCTTAGCCATGCATAACACAGCATTCTATCACCAAAACAGCACTAATAAACATAAAAATAAGAAATTCAGAGGGAATCCAAAATTATTGGAAGGACTCCCTTATTTATATTGCATAATTAATGGAATAAGGGAAATTTTGTGAGCACTATATATGCATGACTACAGAAACCAATATGCACCCAATATAAATGCAACATCTGTGCTAAAGCAATTCAGCACACAGGCACTGACATCCCAACCTATTTAATCATAGAACAGACTTAAATAAGATAAGGACTCATTTTGTAATTCAGTTATATAAAGCTACTAATAGCTGTCTAGATAGCAATATTTATCACTCATTATTTGACATTATAGGTAAACTATTCCAGTTATGAGTAAATCTTTCATTTCCCATATATGGACAGTTATCATTAATATTAAAACAAAACATAGAGAATCAAACACTGGTAAAGGAGGCGAGTATTAAAATTAATGTCAAAGGAGGTGAGTATTAAAATTAATGTCACTTAATGCACTGAATCTGTTGGATAGCTGTCCCACTCCCTTTTTGCTGCAAGTTAATGGTTAACCAAAGCTAGTGAGGATACATTGTGATTTCATAGCTACAATCCTTACAGCAATCTGTGAAGCGGTTTGATAACACAGGGAGCTCAGTGCAAGTATAAAATGAAGGACATCAGGCAAAGCGAGTCGATGAATGATGTTTTACATGAACACTTCATGAGTCAGACAAACACATCTTTAAGTGTAGGTCTTTGACGTTTTTCTGATATTCATGGTTGATAGCCAAATGGAAAGCAATGCAGTTCTAGCAAACACTAAAATTAATCGAATCTAATAAAAATGATAGATACAGACCACACAAATGTCGAAGCCTGGCAACGTGAATGAGAACTAAAACACTTCTAGAGACCAGCAGTTGACCAATCACCACCGATAACAACAGCCATCTGAACCATAGTAGTCCAGTTACCATTTCAATCAAGATGTTGAATCAGGCATACATAGCCCATTATGGCCTCATTAACACCAAATTCTCGACTCCATTTTTTTGGGTGTTATCACCTGCTAGAAGACATTAAACTACATTCTTAGTCTCGTGACTTTCATTGTTAGTTCCTATGTTAGCCTGTCAAAATGCTAAATAAAATTGTAAGTAATTCTATTTCTAACCAACATACACATCTAAATAATCCATCTGGTTCCTAAAACATGCCTCTGACTTCTTTGAACTTTAAAATGAGATGTTGCTTAAATAATAGTCTAGAAAAATTCAGTTTTTAAATCAGACAAATAAATCATTGAACACTTAAAATAAAATTAATATAACACATGGTCCTATATCCATGGCATTAAACAACTTTATTATATTCAAACCATTTCCTCAGGTTTCTGCAACAAATGCTTACTTGTCGTGCATTTAAATCAAACTAGACATGGCAGGGTTATTTGCTATGATGTTATGCACTCGAGACCTTAAACATAGGAAACTCATAAATAACATCACAGAATGAAATACGTGAATGTCTGTGTGGCATGAAAGCTGTAGACATAGCATTCTATGACATCCCACGCTAACAAAACACATAAATCAATATTTTACAAACATCATGTTCTTAATCTTGGTTTAAAGGAATGTTTGTCAATAATCTCCAAACCAAATAATCCTTTGAACATCTTTATTTCTACCTCCTGGGTTCCTTTAATACAACCAGGTTATCAAATCTTTGACTTCCATCAGGTTTTAAAATTTATAGAGGGCAAAAAAAAAGATTAAGAACATTGTTGATCAAAGCCAGGATATTGTTTACAGATGGAACACAAATCTGAAAGATATTTGGGAAATATTATTGCAGATAAGGCCGGGGATTAGTTTTGAGCTACTGAAGGAGACCTTTAGATATAATAACCATGATACGTGTCAGCCTATGTAAAGGAATGAATGCAAGAACTGTTCCACTATCTGCAAAAGAATTACTAAGGTAATTCTTGTGAAAAGTATAGCACTGTGGGCCCATTTATTCAACCATTTACTGTGTAAACTTTTTTATGTGGGGAAAATCTAAAAACAAGTTCCAGTTGAAAATATATAAGCATGCTAATATCAAATAGTACTGATTAATTTAATATATTACACTGTACATTTGACCTTGTTTATGTCTGCACTAAGTACTTTTATTATGCATTGTATCATGGAACACTATTTATCATTGCATTGATAAATACTTTTAATTGTGATTTTATATTGCTACAACTATGCTATTAATTGTGATTTTATTTTACTGCAGTTACACTGCTAATTGTATCATGTCTGGCTGCATTGATCATCTGTATTCAGATGTATTCTAACACCTGTGTGTTATACAGTATATAACACTCTGTTCTGTAGCCTAATTACTGTACTGAGGTGCACTTATATATTCTACTGGATGTTGTCCCATAGCCTGCATCTACTTCCTTGTTGTGTACTCTTATATTTTATTGTGTTGGCAGCACACAAGTTTATAGGTTCATAGGTTGATACTAGGCTATCTGCCCTAGGGCATTTACAAGCCTAGCCAGAGTGTGTTTGGCTTTCGCCACCCTTCTTAGATTAGTTGACTGTGCCTCTGTATAGTAGGTCACAGAAGATAGCCCATTTAAGGTTAGTTTACCATGCCTCTGTCTAGCAGTAACACAGAAGAGATCCTAGGGGTAAAATTACGATCTCCCATCCAAACGTCAAGATTCTTTTTGAAGAGGGTCATTGAGGAGCTCTGTCTGACATGGATTGGGATTTTGTTCCAGAGTGAGGGGAGCCTCTGGGATATGAATCTGTCCCTCCAGCATGTTCTATTTATTTCTGTGCTGAAGTTTAAGTCACTGGAGAGTGTAGTTCTGACAGATTTGGATTTCATGAGGTGGAGCATGTCCATTAATTCTGAGTTGGACATGGCTTTATACGTCAGGCACAGATCGCCTCTGAGTAGGTGGTAAGTAACTGAGTAGAGCTGGAGTTTCTTTAGCCTAACTGCATAGGGAATCTGTTTGAGTCCCTTCATCCTCTTGGTGAGGTACTTTTGGGGTCGTTCTAGTTGTAGCAGGTGTCGGGTAAGGTACATCCCAAATGGGGCAGTGTATTCAATTATGGGCCTGATGAGTGATGAGTAAAGGGGCACAATGACCTCTCTTGATCTAGATGCGAACCCCTTTGTGATAAGGTGGGCTATATAGAATGTCTTTCTAACCAATTTGGCAATGTGATTGTCAAAGGAGAGATTGCAATCTACTTGGGTCCCCAAATCCCTAATTACTTCTTCCATACTTAATGGATTACCACCTATGTGGTAATTTGTGGGCACTTTGTTTTTCCCAAAGGGGATGACTATGCACTTTTTGGCATTTAGCTTTAGGCCATGGCTCTGGCACCAGTTATCCGTCTCTGTGAGACCTTTTTGGAAGATGCTTGTGTCAGCCGGCGAGTCGATTATGGCCCCCAGTTTGCAGTCATCTGCAAACTTTGTCAGCCATAGTCCTCCTGTGTTAGCCTGTACCTCAGAGAAATATATACCGAAAAAGAGAGGTCCCAGGACTGAGCCTTGTGGGATGCCACTTGTAACTGGTTTAGAGTCTGACATGGCACCTGCAATTCTGACCATGTGGGTTCTATCCCTAAGCCTGTTTGCAACCCATCTTGTGACATAGGGGTTGATATTTAAGCTGGTGAGCTTATTTATGATGCCCGAGTGGGGTATTGTGTCGAAGGCTTTTGCAAGGTCAAGGTAGGCTGTGTGGACTACCTTCCCTTCGTCTATGGCCTTGGTGACTGTTTCAAAGAAATTGACCAGGTTCAAGAGGCAAGATCTGTCCTTAACAAAGCCGAATTGGGTAGGATCCAGTGTTTGGAGGTTCCCAATGTCTTTGTTTATGAGTTCCATGATGATACGCTCCATAGCTTTGCAGACCAGTCTAGTTAGGCTTATAGGGCAATATTTTCCAGGGTCTGTTGTGACACCACCTTTATGGAGTGGGACCACTGTTGCTGTACGCCATTCTTTGGGTACATATCCTGTTGTAAGGCTGAGACTGAACAGTGATTTTAAGTGAGGGTTCAGTTCTTTTTGGAGCTCATGTAAAACGCAGCCCGGGACACCGTCCGGTCCCATTGATGCTGTGTTTTTTGCTTTGGAAAGGGCAGCTCTCACCTGTGCATCTGTGATGTCAGGGAGGCTACACTCTGTTGGGATAGTCATTTGCTCATTTGGGGGGGGGGGGGAGTTTGCACTGAACCTGTCTGCCAGGATGTTGGCAATGTCTGTGGGATCAGTGTATTTTTTGTCATTTTGCACTAACTCAGAGCATATCTTGGAGTTTCCACCCAGGTTTCTGACATAACCAAAGAAAGCCTTGTGATTATCTTTAGTGTCTTGTGCAATTTTTCTTTCGAAGCTAGCCTTAGATGATTTTATGAGGGATCGTAGTTTCTTGCTAGTACTGATCAGAGTTGCATTCCCTTTCAGGGATTTTGCTCTATCATGTAGTAGCTTTCTCCTTCTGTTGTACAGCTTATTTATGGCTGGGGTCCACCAGACAGGTCTCCTGCCTTTGGAGGAGTGTGTCTTGGTTTTATTTGGGATAGCACGATGAATGCATTCCTGTAGGTATCCATAGAATGTGTTTTTAAAGGATTCTGCGGTTTGGGCCATATTTTCCACTGGCCCTGGGGCTTTGAAGGATTCCACCTCGGTTTTGAGAAGTGGGAAGTTTGCTTTTGAGAAGATTTTGACCATGGTTTCCTTTGCTGGGGGTGGGGACAGGATATGGATGTCCATAGTGATTAATTTATGGTCAGATCTTACCAATGAGGGGTATACGTCTGGTATGGAACATAGAGTCCCCATGTTGGTGATGATCAGGTCCAATATGTTTTCCCCTCTTGTGGGAGTGGTGACCAGTTGTTGCATAGCATTTGAGTTTATAAATTCTAGGAACCGTTGGGTAGAGTGTTGGGGCTTGAGTAGTGTTCCCAGTCTATGTTTGGGTAGTTAAAGTCACCCAATATAATGGTGTTTGGAGAGACCTTCATATTCTCCAGTGTCTTCTGGAAAGCCAAGTGGGGTTCCTGAGTTTGGGAGGGTGGTCTGTAGCAGGCTACAAACTGGAAGGCAGTTTTGCCCAGTGTTAGTTGCACATGGATGGTCTCAGATGCTTCGTGCAGTGCCACTAGCCTGGAGGTATGGGTATCTTTGATGAATATGGATACTCCCCCTCCTCTTGTGGTTCGGTCCGAGTTGTCTTCCTCCATGGGATCACAGTCTCCCTCCTTTTACCTGTGACAGTCAGATGCATGTAATAATGTGTGCAATAACTGACTCATACTCACCAACAGTCCCTTATTGTTATCAGACACAAAGTCCACTTGTGGGAGATATAAAATCCTACTCAAACTGGGGTCTGCAGCCTACCTACAATGGCTGCACAGCACAATATTGTACCACAACAAGCAAGAACAATCTCTAAACCCTGTTATGCCGAGGTACTTAAAAGTTTCTCCCCATAACTTGTAAGAAACACACTGACAGACTGACATTGCACTGTCATATGACATCTTACTTCCTCTGTAGATCAATATTCATTGTTTTCTTCCTTAAAAGGCCCATCATAGCTACATGCCTAAACACTCAAAGTAACCATAAATTACACAGCAAAATGTTCTATTATGCATGAATCTATAGTTCAACAGAATGGCTCCCAAAACATGCAGAATGAGTGGCCAAAAGGTTGCATTTATATTTACACTGAGTCTGAGATGCCATTTTCTACAAGGTATGGTGATTTCAGAGGTTGTATATATAAGTTCATGGCCCCCCACATAGTGGAGGTACAGGGGAAGCTTTCCCTCTCCACTCAAAAAAGTCAGTTTTAAGGAGAAGAGCAACTTTTGAAATGCAGTCTTCTCCTGTGTTTTTGGTCTTTTTTGGGTGACTTGTCTGACATTTCAGTGCGGAGCCATTAGAGACACAGACTTCCCATTCTTCAGGCAGAACATTTCCTCGCCATTCGCTATATCGATATATTCGTATATCAGCGAGAAGTACATCCATATTTATCTATGATCCTACAACCCCATGGCAAATCCAGTAAGCTAATGACATTCAGCTCCTAGACATCCTAGTATAAATAGACAACAATTAACCACTTCATTGCCATCTAAAGACTCCCTAGATCCCCCTCTAAGTCTTCCACTACCTGCAAGGCCTATTTCAAAAAGCTAGAATCCCTAATTATTGAACCCAGTGCTATATCTTGATAGACTTTAACTACCTATCCATAAGCTGGAGAATATACATCACAAACAACAAACATGTAAAACTGAGTGACAGACTAGCGTGCACACTTACAGCAGTTGGGATTTAGTTTTACTCCATGCCGTGCTGCCCAGGAGCCCCCAATCAGTGCTGAAGTTAGTCAGTATATGTGACATTATTTACACTGTTGGATTCATTTTCTGCTAAGAAAGGATAATCAACCCCGATAAGTCACAACAGCAGGAGAAATTGGTAAATAATAGCAAGTAGGTTTTCTGGCTAACATTCTGCACCATTGGCCCATTGGTTAAGAAGGTAGCCTCCATGGAAAACTTGGTAGAGACCATAAAAATAATTAAATACACTTTAACATTCCTAACCAAAATGATCCAGCAATTCAAATGGACATTATTCATATCAAGAATACAAGCAACCATGAATCTCAAAGTTCACTTGACACACTTACATGTTGTGCTTATAACCCAAAAACAGCACATTTCATATAATTCCTCTCATCCCAAGAAAAATGGAAAAATGTGTGGGACAGCTTAAATAATCCGTCCATCTTTTAGGGGACAGAATCAATGTTCAAACAAATGAGGCCAGATGAAACAACCTTTGGGTTCATAGGTTCATTGGTAGGAACTAGGCTATTGGCCTGAGGGCCTACGTAAGCCTAGCCCACAAGGTTCCTTGGCTTATGCCACCCAAGAAAGTTATTTTCCTGTGCCACTGTCGAGCAGAGACACAGAAGTGATCCCCAGGGTGTATTTCCTATTTCCCATCCACTCATCAAGATTTTTCTTGAAGAGTGCTAATGAAGAACTTTGCTTGACATAGATGGGTAGCCTATTCCAGAATATGGGAAATCTCTAGGACAGGAATCTATCCCTCCAGCATGTTCTGTTTATTGTGGTGACAAGGTTTAGGTCCCTAGAGCATGTAGGTCGTAGGGATTGGGATTTCTCTAGGTGTAGCATGTCCAACAGCTCTGGGTTTGACATAGCTTTATATGTTAGGCAGACATCACCTCAGAGTAGGCGATATGCTACGGAGTAAAGCTGGAGTTTTTTGAGACGGTCAGTATAGGGCATTTGTTTGAGGCCAGTAATCCTCTTTGTGAGGTATTTCTGTGGCCTTTCCAGCTGCTGCAGATGTCTTGTGAGGTACATTCCAAAAGGGGCGTTGTACTCTATAATGGGTCTAATGAGTGTCGACTAGAGGGGAACAATGACCTCTTTTTTCCTGGATGAAAACCCTTTTATGATAAGGTGTGCCACTTAGAAGGACTTCCTGACTACTGTGGCGATGTGGCTATCAATGGAGAGACTACTGTCCACCTGGGTCCCAAGGTCTCTTATCACACATTCTGTGTTAAGTAGATTGCTGACTATGTGGTAGTTCATGTGTACAGAGGATTTACCAACGGGGATGACACTGCACTTTTTGGCATTGAGCTTGAGGCCATGGCTCTGACACCAGGCATCTGTCTCAGCGAGGCCCTTCTGTAGGATGTCCACATCATTTGGGGACTTGACTATGGCTCCTAGTTTGCAGTCATCTGAGAACTTCATTAGCCAGAGGCCTTCTGTATTAGCCTGCCCTTCAGAGAAGTAGATACCAAACAGGAGAGGTCCCAGGACTGAACCCTGTGGTACTCCACTTGTCACTGGTTTGAGGTCAGATTTGGAGTCTGCAACTTTTACAATGTGGGTTCTGTCAGTGAACCAGTTGGCAACCCATCTTGTGACATAGGGATTTATACCTATTTTAGTGAGTTTAGCTATAATTCCAGAATGAGGGATGGTGTTGAAAGTCTTGGCGAGGTCAAGATTGGCTGTGTGAACCAACTTACCCTCATCTATGGCTTTGGTAACTGCCTCAAAGAAGTCAATCAGGTTCAGGAGGCATGATCTGCCTTTCACAAACCCGAACTGGGAGGGATCCAGAGTTTGGAGGTTACCAATGTCTTTGTTTATGAGTTCCATGATGATACGTTCTATGGCCTTGCAGAGCAGGCTCATCAGGCTAATAGGGTGATAGTTCCCAGGATCAGTGGTGGCTCCCCCTTTGTGGAGTGGGATAACTGTTGTTGTGCACCATTCAGTGGGCACAAAGCCTTATGCGAGGCTATTATTGAACATGGTGCTTAGGTGCGGATCCAGTTCATTCTGAAGTTCATGTAAAACGCAGCCTGATATGTTGTCCGGTCCCATGGATGCTGTGTTTTTGGCTTTAGAGAGTGCAGCTTTTACCTGCGTAGTTGTGATTACAGGGACTCTGCATTCTTCCTGTATAGATATGGGCTCTTTAGGGGGTGGGAGGGGTAAAGTTAGCACTGAACCTATATGCCAGGATGTTGGCAATATCAGTTGGTTCTGTAATTTTTGTGCCGTTGTGCTGTAACTCAGAGCAGATCTGGGTGTTGCCATCGAGATTCTTGACATACCTATAGAATGCTTTTGTGGTAGTCCTTAGAATTAGTGGCGATTTTTTTTCTTAGCTAGCTTTGGAGGATCTTATAAGGAATCTCAGCTGTTAGGTGATAGCTGTTAGCTGTAGGGTGTTAGGTCTAATAGGTTCATAGGTTCATAGGTTCATAGGTTTATACTAGGCTATCTGCCCTAAGGCATTTATAAGCCTAGCCCAGAGTTTTTGTGGCTTACGCCACCCCTTATGTTAAAAAATACTGTGCCCATTAGTTTGTTGTGCCTCTGTCCAGCAGTGACACAGAGATGATTCCCGGGGTAAACCTACGATCTCCCATCCACCGGTCAAGATTTCTCTTGAACAGAGCCAGCGAGGTGCTCTGCCTCACATGGACCGGGATTTTATTCCACAACATAGGGAGTCTCTGGGTGACAAATCTATCCCTCCAGCATGTCCTATTTATATCCGTGCTAAGGTTTAAGTCGCTTGCTCTAGTGGATCTGGTAGATTTGGATTTTTTGAGGTGGAGCATGTCCATTAATTCCGGGTTGGACATGGCCTTGTATGTCAGGCACAGGTCACCTCTGAGCAGATGGTATGCGACTGAATAGAGCTGGAGTTTCTTCAGTCTGGCAGCATATGACAGATTTTGGAGTCTCCTTATCCTTTTGGTGAGCTAAATGAAGGTAGTGACCCCAGGGCTTTTATCATGCAGTAGGAACATAAACTCTTAGGTGGGGTAGATCCTCTGGTAATGTTTGTGGGCACACAAAATTACCCCAAGAGAGAAAAACAATTAACATCCTTGGCAATTCATCCTTAAACAAACAAATACACTTTGTTGATAGGGAGCAGATTCTACTCAGACCAAGGAATTTAGGATCAGAAATATGATTAGCAGGGTCACCAGTGAGAAAAATGTCTAATTACAACACAGACCTTTTTTTAAAGACAAAAGACTTTTTTTTTAGTGAGAGGAATTATAATGTACATTTGCATTTTCCCACCATAGTACAGATAACAAAAGGGAAATCACAGTTTCACATTTATTGAAGATGTTGAGATGTACATTGTAGGTACCCAAGATATGAGAAAGAAGCTGTTTGCCAATATGGCTGATAATATAAAGGATAATCTTCCAGAGCAATGAATGGGCTCTAAAAAATCTGATGCTTCACATACTTTCCCTCCCTACCAAATCCTTAAAGTAGGAGGCAGCCAGCACATGAAAGGTGCCATGTTTATGTGCCAGAAAAGAGACTAGATGAAAAATGTCATTCTGAGATGCAACTATAATATTCTTAGGCCAACACATACCTTGGTTTCCACTGGGATGGGTTCCCCTCTGTTGGTTCTGTGTGTGAGGCGTGGCCTGCACAGCTTAACAATTTGCTGCAGGAGGTCTCTGTCCACTCTATAGCGCTCCACTATCTCCAGCTCATGTAGCCCCTGGTAGGTTACTCTGGGCCTGTACACTCTTCTCCATCTTCTCACTGTGGGTTGTCCAGCAGCATTTCCATTGTCACCACCCTCAGCATGTTGCATATGTCACCTTATAACAGCAATGGCAGCCCATAACATTTCTTTGTCTCAGTAAAGCTTTTTCAGTTTTCACTTCTATTAGCTTACTGCAGTGTCTCTTGTGAGAAACATAATGGACTGTTGTTTGCAGAGTTTTAAGTGCTAGGCTGGAATGGGCTAGTGTACTGCCTGTGTAATTGCCTGATTCTGATTGTTTTCACCTGCTAACTCTGCTAGTACGCCCTAGTAGCTTCCTACTATTTGTTGTGCTTGCTATTTCCTTTCAGTTTCCTCGGGGGGGGGGGGCAGAGCTACGCACACAAGCGCAAACACACTCACAGCAGCTCACACGCGCACACACATGCTTACACGGACTACAACTTGCTTATTCGGGTTAAAACGAGAGCACACCACCGCAAACGTGCTTACAACACTTTAAACTGCCTTATACATGCTTACTCCGGCTTAAACGCACACACTCATGCTTACACACGTGCACACTGTCTTACTCAGGTTTACAGGCATGCACACGTGCGCATACCCGCTCAGCAAGAAACTTTGGTGTTATTCATGGCATACACCTTCCATTCCTTGTCTTTACCTAGCCTACCTGTTGACATACCTCTTTCAATGATGTGTAAATGACAGCTGACACATGCCACTCTGCTCCAATGAGCTTCCCTTCTTTCATACAATCCCCAATTGTGATGTCACCTATCTTCTACTCTGTTACTCCCCTTATCCTACTCCTACACTCCACTGACTGTGCTCATTTGCTATGTAAACCTGCGATTCACTATCCTAACCCTCCTTTGCATAGGATTGCCTATTAATACTTGGTTACATCTCTTAGACTGTGCTTCCCCCTTAGCAACCTTTACTCGGTGGCCATGTTGTCTTCAGCCTGCCATTCCCTTGCATTGTAAATTAACAATTTAAATAAAATCCACATTTGTGGGTTTTAATTTTTATTTTTCTAGTTTTTAGAGCGCAGCCCATTTGCACAGCGCAGTGCTACGCTTAAACAGCGGAAATCGGAGAAAAAAATAAATTATTTTTTTTTCATATTGCATCAGGAAACATTGCCATTGGCTGTATATTTGGCCATTGACATGCTTTCTTCACTGGATGCAACCTTTATTTGGGGCTGTCACGGCTCTGTTTTGCTATTTACAGAACGGGACTCAATTGTCAACTGAGTACATTTCTGCAGATAACACTGCTCTTACTCGGACAGGTTCGGGTTTCCTGAATCGCAAATCTACCTCATTTGCATGCCTTTCACCTGCAATTGAGGTCATTTGCATAACCCGGCCCTGTCCATGTAAGAGCCGTTTTAGGAGCTCTCTTGCACGCCCCTGCAGGCTGTTCCGGGATCGCTCGTCGGACATGATGGCTGCATGGAGTCTTACTCTACTCTTAGACTCCGTGCAAGCTATCGTGAATCCGGCCAGGAATAAATAAATTCACTTTAGGGTAAAATAGTGGAGTACAAGTATTATGTTTAGAATTCAAACCGGGGTAGTAGTCTAAAATTAGAGATAAAGACCATATGTTGTTTATGGATGGCCATTTTGTACAATTTTCAAAAAGCCTAAAGAAGACCAGAGAAACGAACGTTATTAAATTTCACAAATTTAATCCCTTTCTGAAGGGGAAATTATAACCACCTAATTTTAAAGTGCAAGTACTTGGTATTCATAAGCATTAAATGACAGTTATTGATAGCAGCATGCAGGTAACATGGTTACTTCCAAGAAGGAGTGTGTTATTACCTGCTTACAGTGAGAAAGGTTTGAACTTAAATAAAATATGTTAAATTTAAACTGATCCATCTATGGAGAGGCTGAATATGAAGGGATTTTATAGCCAGAGCCTGTAGTGTTCAGACAAACAGATTATTTTAGACAATGTTACTAGACAATAATAAGTAATTATGGACAATGAAACATCTAGGAGTCCCAGTGAGTGTGACCGTAACTAAAGTCTTTCCAAAATAAACAAATTGACTGACTCTCTTCCATAAATGCTTGAAGGAGTTTAACATGGTGGGCTACATCTGTAGGAAACAATCTATTTTACTTGTGGAAAGTATTTCTTTAGTTATAGTGTTCACCAACAACTAAAGGTCATATGTGGAGTTGGTAGCTGATCATTTCGTCCAGATGCTGTCACTATTCATAGACCCAGACTCTGATGGCAGGAATGTGGTCACTAATGGAGTCAGAAAATGCTGCAGATTACAGAAGGTGATGCAGAAAAACAAAAGGATCTAGTTTTAGGTATCAGTATGACCCATCACTTCATCAGCTTGGAAGTGAATGGATGAGAGACGGATGAGACTAGAGAGGGGAATTCATCTGGAAAGACTAAGGCACAGTGCAGTGATCTCTGTAGATATTTAGATCTCACATAACAATCAGTTCAGTTGTGACACTTTGTGCAAGGCAAAGGAATGTCAACTGCATCCTTTGGGAATTTTGGTGGGATAATGAAACAATTGACTGAAAGATGTCTGTGAGTGTCAGTCACACCCTTTGGAGTAAAATGACATGCTACAGTGAGGGAAGGAGTTGGATTTGATGGGGAAACATTCTAGAGGCCTGTCTAATACTATGATCACACCCTCAAAATGTATGCACTAGTTGGGTAAATGAAGTGGTTTTGAACATAATATTCAGAATATCTGGTTTATAAAGCAGGATGTCCAAGACCAAGAGGGGATTTTGTTAACAATCTGGTTGATGCACCTAAATCACAGTTCAAAATTCTGTATCCCATCTAATTCTAAAGGGCATGTCTAGTTACTACATGTAAATCCTTGTACCACTTTATACCTCACAGATTTGACTCAGTGAAGACACTGCATTTTTTACCCTTCAAAGAACCTACTTGAAAGAACTTTTAAAGTTATGATTCCTTATTAGCAAAAAATATAGCTCTGGAAAATGTAATCTACTTACAAAACCTTCAGAAATCCCATTTATTATATTTGTTAGAAGTCAGTATCTGATCTGGTTCAGTATGAAAGTCTATACCTCAAGTACACCACTGGAGAGCTTATACCAAACTAGAGAAACTAATACTAAACATAAATATTAATAATAGTGACAGATACATTAAACACCTTCTAAGATTAAATTATATTTTGCCCCTTTTACATGAAAGAACAGTGTGTGGCATTAGTTTCCATGTTTAGCAAAAACCTTACTTATAGTGAGAGAGAAAAAGCATGTTTCCTTTCTGCAAATCACAGGTAACAGCACATAAAATGCAATGATGGATTCTTTCACACACACAAAGGTCGCAATCAAATAAGATTTACAGATATTAGTTATTCTCAACAGTGTGGCTATATATATATATATATATATATATATATATATATATATATATATATATATATATATATATATATATATACATATATATATATATATATATATATATATATATATACACACACACACACACACACACACACACACACACACACACACACACACACACACACACACACACACACACACAATTGTGTGCAGAGCTCATTGTAAATGGAGCCACCTATACTGAGCCAGAAGATATAGCAACCCTCCTAGCTGATAAATTCAGCTCCGACATTACTCCTTTCTCCCCCTCAACCTTCCCTCAGGAAAGATCATTAAATATAACTCCCCCTGCTATCTCTAAGACTAAGAACACTGCATCATTGGGCCCAGACAATATCCCAGGATGCCTTCTAAATAGCATGAATCATGACCTATCAGGGCCTCGGGAATCACTATTTACCTGTAGCTTCCAAACAGGCTTTGTGCCTCATGAATGGAGAAAGGCAACAGTCATCCCTCTGCTCAAAGGTGGGTTATCTGCAGACCCTGGAAACTACAGACCCATAAGTCTAACTAGTCTTATATGTAAAGCCATGGAAAGAATTATCATGGAGATGATCAATAGAGATATAGTAAACCTCCAGACACTGGACCCAACCCAGTATGGTTTCGTAAAGGGCAGATCATGCCTACTCATCCTGGTGGACTTCTATCAGAAGGTCACCAAGGCAAAGGATGAGGGCAAAATCATTTACATTGCCTACCTTGACCTGGCCAAGGCATTTGACACAATACCCCACTTGGGTATTGTTGACAAACTCAAGAGGTTAGGTACAAACCTGTATGTCACCCAGTAGATAGCCAACTGGCTCACAGACAGTCCCAGGAAGTTAGAAATGAGGAGTCCACCTCTACAAAGAGCCCAGTCACAGGGGGAGTCCCTCAGGGATCAGTCTTTGGACCGCTCCTTCTTGGCATTTACTTCTCAGAAGTCAAAGCCAGTGTCAGTGTTCCCTGGCTGACTAAATTTGCAGATGATTGCAAATTAGGAGCTGTCATTGAGTCTCACACTGACACAAATGTTCTCCATGAGAGGCTGACACAAACAAACAACTGGTGTCAGAGTCATGGACTAAAACTAAATACCAAGAAATGCATAATAGTATCCTTTGGGAAGTCATCCATCCTTCGTAACTATCATACTGACAACACACCCCTTTGAGTTTATCCAGTAGTCAGAGACTTAGGGACACACATAGATAATCTAGCCTTTGACCATCCCATGTCTACAGTGGTGAGGAAATCATTCTATGTTGCACAACTTATAAACAAAGGTATGACATCTAAGTCCAAGGAAGCCATTGTTCCACTGTATTCGGCATTCATCAGACCTGTCATTGAGTACAATGCCCCCTTTGGTATGTACCTAACCAGGCATATCCAACAACTGGCACATCCACAGTAATTCCTCACTAAAAAAAAATACAGGGTATTAGTAATATGTCCTACGCAGACCGCCTCAAGCCCCTACCCCCTGCAATCTGTCTCCTACAGGCTTTTGAGGGGAGACCTATGCCTGGCATACAGGGCATTGTCAGACCCCATTCTGATGGACCTTCTGCATGTCAACAAAATAAACAGTACCAGAATTGCCCATTCTAAAGACTTAAACCTCGCATATGACATACATAGGACCTGCTGGAGAGATAGGTATTTATTCCAGAGACTACTCCATATATGGAACACACTCCACAAACATGTGAAGCAGAGTTTCTCTCTAATCCAATTCAAGTGCAACTTGGACAATTGGATGGGAAACCAGAAATGTATCCTTGGTTTAGCACCTATGTCTCTTATGCAGATAGGTAACCTGTAAATGGTTTATCTCCCAGGCCCATGCTTACACTTATCAAGGGTATCAGCACTTGTCAGAGATTTGGGATGCATGGCTAGGGTTAAAAAGGCCCTTGTGATCATTAGCCTAGTAAACACCTATGAACCTATTGTTGATACAGAGGTTTAGAGATTCATAGATATTTCAAGGTTGAGTCTTATGACTATGCCAGTACATGTTTTATTTATCTCTTGGTGGGGATGTAGGTCACTGGTTCTAGCACTGGGGCCATTGGACTTGGGAAGATATAGGTGGTCCAAGAAACTGGTTCTGTAATGGCATAATAAGCAAGACAGAGATGTCCCCTCAAAAGACTGTAAGAAAGGGACAGCTCATCTAGATTTTTTTGAAAGCTTAAAGACTTCAAACACATGACCTTTTTGGTTAGGAGCCTTTAAGGTCTTTCTAATTGCTTGATATGTTAAGTAAAATATATCCTAAAAGAGGCATTGTACTTCATAACTGGTCTGATCAGTGCTGAGTATAAGGGAGTAATTACCGTGTTAGACCTGAATATAAGGGAGTAATTATCGCGTTAGACCTGAATATAAGGGAGTAATTACCATGTTAGATCTGAATATAAGGGAGTAATTACATTGTTAGGCCTGAATATAAGGGAGTAATTACCTCGTTAGGCCTTGATGATATTCATTTGACAATTAGCTGTGCCAAGTAAAAGGAGTCCAAGATAACTGTACACACATGATGGTCAAAAGAGAGGGCATTAATAATCCAGGTCCCTGTCTCCATTTTTATTTGGTAGTAGAATATTGTCAATAAAAAAAAATGTGGTGAGGGGTCTTCAACTAAAATTGATGGTGCTATACTTTTTACCATTCAGTCTGACCCCATTTTTAGTAACACTAAGAGCTGATCAGGAATACTTCATTCTGGAGGATTTGTGTGTCCAAGTGTGACTTGTACAAAAGTAATTAAACTCTGCACAGTGTTAACTTTGTATAAAGACTTGTATTAACTTGTAAATATGTTAATGGTGGCTATGTTTTCCAAGTTCTTATATTTTGAGTACTTACAGTGAATTATTTCACCCAGCGTGTGTCGGAAAATTGTCAGTTTTAATAAGTACACTATTGTGGTAAACAAGCAAGTAAACAAATAAATAAACCACATCCTTCAGTTTGAATTCAACTGCAAACTTTCTTACCCAGAAGTCTTGAGTCTCTGCTTGGAGACCTGAGAATTAAAAAAAAAAAAAAAAAGTAGAGATCCCAGCACCGAGAACTGGGCGACACCAATGGTCCCTTCCATGCATTCTGATGAGGCAAATACTACTCGCACTGTGTGGGTTCTGTCTTTCTACCAGTTTGCTAGTCATCATATCACATTATCTTCTGTATGATGCCAGCATGGGGAATGGTGCCAAATACCTTAGTCAGGTCAAAATACAGGTTCATAGGTTCATAGGTGGTTACCAGGCTATTGACCCGAAGGTCTTAGTAAGCCTACCTATGTGTACCCAGTATAATACTACAGAAACCAATATAAGGATCATGCCAAAACTTGAGATCTTAGTTAGCAATGACTACCCATATCTAGGATGGTCATAGGTGAAATCCCCGGAAAGAATTTGCAGTTTCCCATCCAGTCATCCAGGCTATGCTTAAACATGGTCATAGAGGAGCTCTTTTTGATGTGAATTGTTAAACTATTCCAAAGGAGTGGCAACCTCTTGAGAGACATATCTGACTCTCCAGCAGGTCCTATTTACATCACAGGCCACGTTAAGGTCCCTGGAGTGGGTAATCCTGTTCCCATTTGACTTGCAGATGTGCAAAATTTCCATTAGGTTTGGGTCTGAGATTGCTCTGCAGGCCAGGCATGAGTCCCCTCTAAGTAGTCTGTATGCTACTGAGTACAGTGATAGTGTCTTCAGTCTGTCAATGTATGACGTGATGGACACCCTGAAGTTTTGTGGTTAGAAATCTCTGAGGTCTCTCAAGTTGCTGCAGATGCCTAGTAAGATACATACCAAATGGAGCATTGTACTCAGTTATTGGCCCTATGAGGGCTGAGTACAGGGGAGTTATGATCTCTTTTGCTCTTGAGGCAATGCCTTTGCTAATGAGGTGTGTAATGTGGAATGCCTTCCATAGCACAGTAGACACATGGTGGTCAATGTTTAGGCTACAGTCAACTTGCATTCCCAAGTCTCTCACTACTGAGTTGTTACTTAGGGTATTACTATTTATATGATAGTCTGTAGGCATATCATTTTTACTGAAGGGGATGACAATGCATTTTTAGCACTGTGTTTGAGTCCATGGCTTTGTCATCAATCACTGGTTTGTGTATGTCCCTCTTAAATTATATTGACATATTGTGGGATTCGGTGATTGGACCTAATTTGCAATTGTCAGCAAACTTAGTCAGCCATGGCCCCTTTGTTTTGGCCTGAACTTCTGAGAAGTATATTCCAAACAATAGGGGGCTCAGCACTGACCCCTGTGGAACCCCACTGCCGACAGGTCTGCTGGTTGAGGTAAAGTAACTTTGACTGAGTGAGCTCTGTTGGTGAGCCAGTTAGCAACCCACCTGACGACATAAGGGCTGATATTCAACTGGGAGAGTTTATCAATGACACTTGAATGTGGGATTGTGTGAAAGGCCTTGGCTAAGTCAAGGTAGGCTGTATGCACAGATTTGCCTTCATCTCTGGCTCTGGTGGTGTTTCCAAAGAAATCCACCAGGTTTAACAGGCTTGAACTGCCTTTGACAAAACCAAACTGTCAGATCAAGGGTTTGGAGATCACCTATATCCTAATTTATAAGGTCCGTGATGATTTGTTCTACAGCCTTAGAGATAAGGCCGGTTAAGCTTATGGGTCTGTAGTTCCCAGGGTCTGTTGCTGTACGTCCTTTATGAAGGGGGATGATGGTTGCTGTTTTCCATTCCTGTGTGTTTGGCCTTAGAGAGATCATTAATGACTCTTTGGAAATGTAAGGTAGGGGGAGATGTAGAGGGAATGCTTTGTGGAATGGTTGGAAGGGATGGGGGGTGAAATTTTCCCCACACCTGTCAGTTAATAGGTTAGTTATTTTCACAGGATCAGTGTGTTATGCCATCCACAGCTAGTTCAGCACATGTCTGGATCCTACCTTTTAGGTTATGGATATAGCTGAAGAATGCCTTATGGTCATCCTTAGCTATGGTTGCTAACTTTTTTCGAAGTTGCCTTTAGAGGATTTTACAAGTTACCTTTTTTGTTGGTTTAAACAGGGGAGGGTGTTCTTCCAGTGCTGGGACCTCTCTTTTATTCTTAGACAGCAACTTCTTCCTGTTGCTGTATAACTTATTAATGCTAGATGTCCACCAGGGAGGATTGCTTTTTTTTGAGGGTCTTGTTTTGCTCCTATCAGGTGCAGCTGTGTCAATACATTTGTATAAGTGTTTGTACAGGGCATTTGTGTATACCTTAGTATAGTTGTCAATGTCATCTCTGGAAACAGGAGCTTTGAAATTATTTATGCCATCCCGTAGGAGGTTCAATTAGCTTTGGTGAAAATTTTTAGCCTGATTTCACCTAAGAGGAGTTCATGTGATATAGCTACTTCAAATGTGACTGATTTGTGATCAGATTTAACCAGTGAGGGTCCTATACTTCTGCTTGTGCAATTGTCACCCATTTGGGGAGGACCAGGTTGAGAATATTTGAGGCCCTTGTGGATTTGCATACTATTTGTACAAGGGCATTAGTGTTAACAAAGCCCAGGAACCTTCGTGTGAGCATGTTGGTACTCGCATAAGTTTCCCAGTCAATGGAGGGATACTGAAAATAGCCCATGACTAGAGTGTTTGGTTGTAATTTGGTTTAAATAAGCAGTGGGGCTATCCTGGTTCATTGAAGGAGACCTATAGGGAATGATGACCCGAATGGGGGTCTTACCCACAGTTAGTAGAACGTGGAGTAACTCCTTGGAGTTTTCCTGTCTGATCCATCTAGAGGTGTATTTATGTTTGATGAAGGTAGATGCTCCTCATCCTTTGGTTCTCACATGTTCATTTTGTGGTCTGAAAGTGTGGAAGGCATTGTAGCCTTGCAAGGCCAGGGTACTCCCCTCGGCCATGAACCAAGTCTCTGTGACTGCACAGATGTCAACATCCTTCAGGTAGAGGAGTGCTTCTGGAGAGTGCAGTTTCTGATTAAAATCCTAGCATTTGGCAGCATAACCCTTAATTTATCTGTGAGTGATATTTTTACATAGGTAATTTTGTTCTTGAGACCTTACCTAAAAAAGGCTCTGTGGGGAGGCAAGTGGCTTCGCCATGAACAGAAAGTCTAAAGACTGGTGAAGACCATTTCTGGCAAATCAGAGTGGTTTACCAACCATGTCATCCCAGGCTGACAGGAACTGAATCCCCTTAGCATGACACTAGAAACTAAGCCAATCATTGATGTCAGGTTCATAGGTTCATAGGTTGGTACTAGGCTATTGGCCCTAGGGCCTCTACAAGCCTAGCCATAACAATGTCATGGCTATTTCTTCCCACACTATTTACTTCCCTGGACCCCTGCCTAGCAGGGTGACTGACATGATCCCTGGGGTGAATTTCCTTTCTCCCATCCAATCAGTCAATTTTTGTTTATATTGTGGCATCATTCTAGGTGAGGATAGTATGCTGCTGAAGGCTAGGGACATATCTGCCTGGGACACATATTCAGAGAGCACAATTATGTCTCTCTTCCTATACTCAAGTGAGGTACATCTCAAGTTATCCACATCAACATGAACTATGACAGAGTCATAATGGTAATTGTTGTTTAGAGACCAGAAAGCATGAGTGATCTGAAGGATCCTGGCACTTGATAGACAGCCGACCGTAACCTTCTCCTTGTCCAGCTTGGTTAGTAGAAAGTCTGTGTGTGTTTGTGTGTGTGTGCCACAATGGAGTCATCTATGTTTAGACGTGCTTTGCCTAAAGGGCTTATTTGGTGAGACACTGGTGTTTGTATTTTTATGTGTATTAAGATCTGTAGGTGCTGTATTAGGTGCAGCATGTTTGTGTTTGGAAAGTCTCAGATGTTGGGTAGATTTCTGGTATGCGTATGATGGCTTATGTGCTGAGTGCATGGTTTGCACAGGATGTGTAGTATGTGAGCTGACAACCTTTTTAGTGTTACTATTCTGTGCACAAGAGAGCAAGGATTCAAGATTCTTACTGTTGATGCATCTCCCACAAATTGTACTTAGGTGATTTAGGAGTAGATGGTTGTCAGTGTCCATGAAGCAGTTGCACCACTGCCCATGTCAATCAGGCTGGTAGGAGAAATGCAGGGAAACTGACCATCCATAATGCTAGGTTAAATCCTACTTTCATAGTGGGGAGAGAAAATGGAGAGGTGTGGTATAAGTAGGTGCTCTAAATGGGGTCTATACTAATGGGGTGCTCTATAAAGGGTCTACTAACGATGGAAGACTATGGACAGAGTTTTCTGTAGAGGATTTAAACTGGAGAGATTTGCTTATATGCAAGTACAGGGAGCTACAATTGTGCATCTACTTTTATACCAGCAGGATGAAAGTCTTTTTAAAGTTAAACCCTCAGGCCAATCAGATAAAAACACAAAAGTTATGGACCATTAGTTCCCACCTTGGATTTGTTGAATTTAGCAGCCTGCTCCCACCAGAATGCATAAAAAAAAACCAAAAAAAAAAAAAACCTCCCAATATAAAACCAGCTGGCTTTCAGCTCAAGTGCGGTAACAAAAGCTTTAGAACAGAAGTAAGAGTTCTTGCAAATGTTAGGAATCCTTGGAAAAAAGTTCACTAACCCTGAGAATGTTCACAACAGACAAAAACTTTGCAAAACAGATGGAGTTTCTTTAACAGAGACTATGGAGGGAGTTGCCTGTAGAGGATTTAAACTGGAGAGATATGTTTATATGCAAGTACAGGGAGCCACAATTCTGAATCTAATTTTATACCAGCAGGATGAAAGTCTTTTAGGGGTGGAAGGATGGTGTAATGGTTAAGCTGCTTACCTTAAAAACACAAAGTGCAGGGTTTGATTCTAACATGGGGTAATTGGCTAGGCTTAGTCTAGTACTAATCTATGAGTCTAAAACAAGTGCAGGCTGAAAACCAGTAATAAATTCAAGTAAATGCAGCACAAAATTCTTAAATGTCACTGAAGTAGTTAGAGCAAGTACAGAAAATATGCTTATATCAGCTTTGTATTTCCAGTTGGTTTTATACGTTCATAGGTTGGTACTAGGCTACCAGCCCTAGAGCCTATACAAGCCTAGCCATAACAATTCCCTGGCTGTTTCTTCCCACACTGTTCTAGAAGCAATCTAAGCCAGACAACAAAGAAGCTCTGAAATAGTGAGCACAATCTTACAAAAATGTAATTCTTGTATATATTGCTACTACATGGGCACACTCTACAGCCTCAACTATCCCTTTCAAAGAACTTTACAGATTCCATAGAGGGGATCTACCCTTCACAATACCAAAACATTCATGGTCAGGTCTAATAAGATTCACAATATCATCATTTATGAGGTCAGTTATGACATATTCCATCACTTTACAGATGAGGTTTGCATGGTTTCTAGATCCCCAACCATGTCCCAAGACTCTCACTCCATGTTCCTAAGCACCCTGGAAACTATTAGGGTCCAACCCAACACTCTCATACTAGGTGACTCCAACTACCTCTCCATCAACTGGGAAAACTGCTCATGCACTAATACACTGGAACAACGCTTCTTGGAATTCATCAATTCCAATGCTTTGGACTAGCTCATTCTTACCTCCACTAGAGGAAGCAACATCCTTGACCTGGTTATTACTAACAAAGGCAACCATTGCTCTACACCAATAGTCAATTCCTCCCTGGTTAGATCTGACCACAAACTAATAACCATGGAAATCCACACCCACTGCAAAGGTAACCATCATGAAAAACTTCAACAAAGCTGACTTTGGGCTCCTAAAAACAGAGGTAGGTAACTTCACGGCACACGTGTCAATGGAAAATAGATGCATGACGGCCGAATCATACACCAATGCACTGTACAAACACACACATAAATGCATGTAACTAGTCATACCCAAAAGAACCAAGATGCTCTCCTCCAAAAAAAGGAAGCCAATCTGGTGGTCCTCTGTCATTAATAAACTTTACAATAGAAGGAAGAAACTGTTGCAAAAAAAGGTGAAGTCCCAAGACTGGGAAAAACTCCCTTATTAGCCTCAACAAAAAGTTGATATCCCTCATCAAAGCCTCTAAAGCCAGCTATGAAGGCAGAATTGCAGAAGACATTAAAAACACCCACAAGGCCTTCTATAGTTATATCACAAATCTCCATGGCAATAACCAGGTTTGCTCTGAGTTACTGCACAATGGTACCACCTGTACAGAGCCAAGAGATATTGCCAGCATACTGGCTGATAGATTCAGTGCCAACTTTACCCCCCCTCCCCCACAAAGGACCAATCACGATACAGGAGGAATGCCAGGCACCCAGCATTACTGCAGCACAGGTTAAAACTGCATTGTCCAAGGCAAAGAATACAGCTTCCATGGGACCCAAAAATATCCCTGGATGTATTCTACATGAACAACAAAGTCAACTGGCACCACATCTGTGTGCCCTGTTCAATCACAGCCTCACCACAGACTTTATCCCTACCGAATGGCGCACTGCTTCAGTCATCTCTCTCCATAAAGGGGGAGTGACTACAGACCCTGGAAATTATCACCCCATTAGCCTGATGTGTCTGATATGTAAAGCTATGGAGCACATCATCATGGACCTAATTAAGAAGGATTATAGGGAATCTCCAAACTCTAGACTCCACTCAATTTGGTTTTGTGAACGGTAGATCATGCCTGCTGAACCTGGTTGACTTCTTTGAGTCAGTCACCAGAGCTGTAGATGAGGGCAAGGCAGTTCATACAGACTACATTGATCTGGCCAAGGCCTTTGATACCATTCCCGACTCTGGAATTATTGATAAACTCACCAAACTAGCCATCAACCCCTATATCAATAGGTGGATTGCAAACTGGCTCACAGATAGAACCCACAGTGTGAAAGTAGTGGACTCCAAGTCAGACTGCCAACCAGTCACTAGTGGAGTCCCACAGGGATCGGTCCTGGGCCCCCTCCTGTTTGGCATCTACTTCTCAGAAGTCCAGGCCAACATGGAAGGACTCTAGTTGTCCAAGTTCACAGACGACTGCAAGCTGAGAGCCATTATTAACTCCCCAAGTGATGTAGACATCCTACAGAAAGGCCTCACTGAGACCAGTGACTGGTGTCAAAAACCATGGCTTTAAGTTTAATGCCAAAAAATGTGTCATCATCCTCTTTGGGAAAAACTCAGTTCCCACTAATTACCACATTGACGGGAGCCCACTGAACATAGAAGGCATTATAAGAGATCTGGGGACACATGGTTGACAGCACCCTCTCCTTCGACAACCACATTGCCACTGTGGTCCAAAAGTCCTTCTGTGTGGCACATCTCATTACCAAGGGTTTTGCATCCAGAAAGAAAGAGGTCATCATCTCTCTCTACTCTTCCATCATTAGGCCAATCATTGAGCATAATGTCCCATTTGGCATGTACCTCACTAGACACATGCAACAGCTGGAAAGGCCACAGAAGTGCCTCTCAAAGAGGATCCTAGGCCCTAAACACATGTCCAACATGGATAGACTCAAAAAACTCCAGCTATTCTCTGTCTTATATCATCTACTAAGAGGTGATTTCTGCTTGACTTACAAAGCCATGTCTGACCCAGCTCAGTTAGAAATTCTACATCTAAAGAAATCCCAGTCCCTCTGCACCACACGCTCCAGAGACCTCAGCCTTCCACAATAAACAGAACATGCTGGAGGGACAGATTCATAACCCAGAGACTACCTATGCTCTGGAATGGACTTCCCATACATGTAAAGCAAAGCACCATCTTCAAGAGAGATCTTGATGAGTGAATGGGAAATAGAAAATTCACCCCAGGATCACTCCAGTGGCTCTACTTGATAGAGGCACTGGGAACTAACATTGGGCAGCACAATGCCAGGGCACTTCTATGGGCTAGGCTTGTAAAAGCTCCAGAGCCATTAGCCTAGTACACATCTATGAATCTATGTAATTACCTTGGTCAGTTGTAAGGCTACTCTTATGGAGGGGCATCACCATGGCAGTGCACCTCCTCATGGAAGGCCATCACCACTGCAGTGCACCCCCTTATGGAGGAGCATCACCACTACAGTGCATCTCATTATAGAGGGACATCACCACTGCAGTGTACCACTGATCAGGGATCAAACCAGTAGCTAAACCTAGGTTAAACAGTGCATGCATAAGGGCATTTTAACACTGTTAATTAAGCAACTTAGAATATTGTCAGGATCAGTGGAGGAAGTACTTTTTGTCTTGGTTAGCACATCTAATCAATGATTCTTATAGATAGTGGGAGAATTAAGGATTCATGTATTTCAGGGATTTATATGAGAGAGTGAAGCTGGTCTAAATTTGCTTGAAATAGGATTACTAGTAAAACAATACTTCTATATATCAGGCTTTTCCAAGATTTTTCCAAGATGTTTTGCACACAATGTTTGTAGTAAAACAAAACTTACAGGCGTCAGTCCTTTTCCCTCAGTTTTATTCCTTTGCTTCTTCGTTGCAAGCTATTAGCTCCACTCAAGTATGTTAGAGGCACCATCCTTCTTCATAGGCACATACTGTTTCATAACAAAGGGGTTAAATCATCTTTTGGCTTAGGACTCAGGAATCTAACATTTAGCAATGTGGACCTAAAGGACATCTTCTGGTAGCCATTGCCTTACTCCTGTTGGCTTACATGTCTCAGTATTAAAGGGAAGGTCCTCTCTAAACTCAACATCTTCCACTATGCCACAGTATATACATGCATACACATATATACACAAAAATACATACATACATACACATACACACACACACACACACACACACACACACACACACATATATATATATATATATGTATATATATATATATATATATATATATATATATATATATATATATATATATATGTATATATATATATATATATATATATATATATATATATATATATATATATATATATATATATATATATATATACAAACATACATACATGCATACACTTATATGCATACATGCACAAATATACGCACATACATACATGCATGCATACAAGCAGACACTCATGCATACATATATACACACATATGCACACAAATACATATATACATGCACACATATACACACAAATACATACATACATGCATATACACATGCATGCATACACACATATATACACAAATACAGACCTACATATGGACATATACAAACACATACATACATATACATGCAAATATGATACATATGCACATATACACAGAGACATACATACATGCATGCATGTACACATATATGCATACAAATACATACATACATGCATACACACACACACACACACACACACACACACACACACACACACACACACACACACACAAACAAATGCATTAATACACAGATATACACACAAATACATACATAAATGCACACATGCACACACAGATACATACATATACACGCAAATATATGCAAACATGCTTACACACATATATACATACACACATATATACACCAATACAGACATATACACTCATATACATGCAGACACGTACATGCATACAAACACACATACATATACACATATACACACAAATATGATACATATACATATATATATATGTATATATATATATATATATATATATATATATATATATATATATATATGATGAAACCAAAACCAGAGCGTCGTAGGTGAAAACAGTAACCAGGTCTGTAAAATGTCAGTGTAAATATGCTCCCCCAATGAAGCGTGCTGTTTCAAGAACTGACCTTAAAATCCAGTTACGAAAGTTGTGTCCAAGTTTATTCTTTTTGTCTGATGAAGCGGCAGATATTGTTTGCCGTGAAAGCGCTAACTACATTAAAGGATTTTACATCTTCAGCTTGGAATCGAATTTTTGTCTCTACCAGGAAATATATCTTTTGAGCTTGTCTATGCTACAGGATTCTGTGTTATATGGTTACCGGATACATTTATTTCAGTAACAAGTCAATTCATTTGGCTTTCTTTGAGGGCTTGGACACAACTTTCGTAACTGGATTTTAAGGTCAGTTCTTGAAACAGCACGCTTCATTGGGGGAGCATATTTACACTGACATTTTACAGACCTGGTTACTGTTTTCACCTACGACGCTCTGGTTTTGGTTTCATCATACATCTTGGGCTTGGTTGGTTTCTACGCATATATATATATATATATATATACAAATACATACATACATGGTTTGCTAGTTTGCTGTTATTAGGGATGAAAGTGCTTGACATTCAATAAAGTTGTTGGATATTTAACAAAGTTGTTGGAATTATATATGTATTTGGTGGCCAGTTACTGTGATTGTGGATTTTGTGGCTTGCTGGTTGTATGAGTGGCTGTTTTATTGGTTATTTTTTTAGCCACTTTTTATGCTGTTGTTGTATTATTTTGTACTAATCAGGCATAATAGAAAAGCTAAATAAAAAAGGAATAAACCCATATGTCACCTGCTGAATGATGTTAGGAATGTGGCTATATCATGCTGGGAAGGGTTGGGAGGGTGGCTTAATGGCTAAGGTGTTTGCCTTACAAGCACAAGGTGCAGGGTTTGAGTCTCATAAGGGATAATTGGCTAGGCTTAAAATGGCTCGCAAGGGCAGTTAGCTTAGTACTAAACTATGAACTATGCTTCATGATATTTAAGATGCATACAAAGATATTATGCCAACTGGCACACATATAGGATGCAGATAATGAAAATAGGAGAAGTTACCTCCACAAAGAGACAAGTCACCAGTGGAGTCCCCTAGTGTTCTGTGTTGGGACTTCTCCTGTTTGGCATCTACTTTTCCTAAGTAAAAGCCAATACCAAAGGGCTCTGGTTGACTATGTTTGCAGATGATTGCAATCTAGGAGCAGTCATTGAATTCCCAAATAACTTAGCCATCCTGCTGGAAGGATTGTCCCAAATAAATAACTGGTGCCAAAATCATGGACTGAAACTAAATGCCAAAAATGCATTATTGTATCCTTTGGAAAGACATCTAGTTCAGGGAAATAACACATTGACAATACGGCCCTAAGAGTTGACCCAGTTGTTCAGGATTTTGGAATTTATGTGGACAGTGACCTAACTTTTGACAAACATGTGTCTCCTGTTGTAAGAAAGTTGTTTTATATTGTACAGCTAATAAATAAAGGAAATGTGTCTAGATCTAGGATGACACTGACCCCCTTACTCAGCCCTTATTAATCCAATCACTGAAAAAAATGCTGCCTTTGGCAAGTGTTTGTTCAGACACATGCAACAGCTGGAACGCCCACAAAGGTACCTTACTAAAAGGACACATGGCCTAAGCAACATGTTCTACATGGACTGACTCAAAGCCCTGTCTCTATACTCTGTATCCTACAGACTGTTAAGAAGTGACCTGTGTCTAGCATATTAGGCATCCTTTGATCCATTAGTGATGGATTTACTGTACTTCATCAAGTCAAATGGCATTATTAATACTAGGTATAGGGATCTAATCCTCTTCTGCAACATCAACATGTGGTTTGGAGGGACAGGTATATAAGATACTGCTGCAGTACAATTAATTTCTCATCCACATAAAACAAAGTTCATCCATGTCCATATTCAAGCACAACGTAGATCTATGGACGTGAAACAGAAGATGTATCCCAAGACTGCCTCTTGTACTACTAATGGACAAAGACAGCTCTTAAATTCTTTATCCCATGCATGGCTCTCCTGAAATTAGTTATGATATCATCCCAGTTATGCTGGTTAATGGTGATATAATTTTTGACCATGGGATGGGTAAGGTCAGTCTATAAACAAACTGGTTATTTCAAGCACCAAAAAAGAAATTGGCTAAGCTTAAAATCCCCCCAAAGGCAGCTTGGCTAATACTTACCTATGAATCTATGAACCTATGATAAAAACATTTCCAGTTTTTTTGATTAAAAGAGTAAGTCTTTGATGGACTGCAGTGCCTCTTTTGAATTTTCCCTGGTGTCCAAAAAATGCAATGTCAAAGCTAGTCAAACCACAAATCTAATAATGCAACATTAGCAAGTTCTATGATGCTAAAAATTGCAACCAAAATATGTAAAACAGTCAAAAAAATGTATTGTGGTTAGGTTAAGTGCTTTCATCCAGATATATGAATTATATCAAATGGACATCATCAGACAAATACAAGCATTTTGTCAGCTGTTTAAATACTAATTAATTTATTTAAAATACTCATGTGATCATGTTCCACAAACAGTTAATGAATCCTTGCTAAAACATAATATAGTAAAATGCGATCATACAATACCTTAAAAACAATCAATTTGTTACACATTAATTGAAAGAAAGACTATGGAAAAAAAAACTTTTTAAAAGATTTATAATATAAGAAGTGCTCAGGAGATTTCATTAGAGCTTAACGATGCACTGTTCTTGCCCAAATCATTAATAAAATCCAGCTCTGTGAGATAGAGGAATAAAGCCTTTTCCATCTTCCAGATGACCTAAGTTTGATTAGTGTCTGCGATCCAACTAGATCTGGTGGAATCATAAAAGGCATGATGAGGCTATCCCTTGTCACCTTTCTTGGAGGGGAAAGGTACTAGGTCACTTGGCTGTATCTGATGCAGAATGGAGCAAAGAACAGTTGCTGAGTTGAGAGATTAGGGGGATCTGAGTACCATACCTATCCTAGGGTCTAGAGCAGAATTCTCTCAGTAACCATATCATGTTGCTCACCTCAAACTTCAATATGGTGCCAGCATTTAGTTGACAAGGTTACAACTGTTTAGGCTAAGTCTACCCCTGTGAGCAACAGTGCTGGCTTATGGACTCTGTCATGTCCTCTGGGAGCCTCATCATTACCAGTCTAAGAGGTGGTGCTGGTGACCCTGTCCCACAGGAGGTAAACACCTGGGTGAGCCACTGAAATATTTGCCTACGGACTGAAGTGAGACTAGGCTTAGGGGAGCCATACTGCAGCAGAGATAATCAAAATGTCCAAACGAGCATGGGAGTAGCAATAACACATTTTGCAAATTCCTTTAACAGCACAGGAGTAGTGAGCATCTAAATTTAAGAATGGAAATTATTCCACAGGTGTCTCAGATTGCCTGGAAATCTCCAGGGAGTCAACAGGATGAACATTGGATTGTTGCTGGAAGTCTGGCCTCTCTTACTCAGCACCTTTCCACTAAGTGCCTCAGCAGGTAAACTATTTTCAGCATTAACACAATGATGATGATCCAGAGAAAAACAGAGTGCAATAAATCTGACTATTGTTAGTGGGTCTTAATGCTGAGAAGGCATTCGACAGAGTTAGTTTGGATTTTATGAGTAGGGCAACGGCAGCATTTGTATTTTGTGTAAGAATAATGTGACTAATTAGAGAGATATATGAAGACTCAGAGGCAAGAATCAAGGTGTGAGGGCACCTCTCTAACAAGCTGTGTTTCAACTGAGGAACAAGGCAGGGATTGTTAAAGTGGTACTACACTATTCAGGCAGTCTGTACTTTTACCCAATGAAGACACTGAGAGTTCTGCTGTTACGACATTCATTTACTGCACACAAGGTTTACATATAGCTTAACAATGAAAAGTATATACATCAACACGTATTTCAGCTTAGAATAATCAAAGTCTCTGATACAAAAGAAAAGGTCCCAATCTTTATAGTGTCTTTTCTGCCTGCATCAGCAGTTTTGAGAATTTGCCAGAATAATAAGTCTTTCCTCTCAAGCTGGCCTGTTGATAGTTTGCTTTCCCTATCTTAAACATTCTGTCCCTGAAGAATAACTCCGTTTGTCCTTGGCCTGTACTGCTTGTCATATTGACAAGACACAGCTGCATACAAGAGTTCATCTTGACCTGCTTGTAGATAATAAATTTCACAAGCTGCATAGTTTATAAGAGATAAAATATTTTACTTCTGATTCTTATTAACAATGAATGCCAAGCTATGTGTTTTTGCCAAGTTAGTTAACTGTGTGCACTGTACACAATGAAATGAAGAACATTTAATTTACATTTTCCGAAGAAATCCACTGAAGTCCATTTTAACATGTTCTTTAGTCTCACAATTCCCTTGTGTCATTTAAAAAGCATAATACGATTGTTCATTTTCAATTTAAGTTGTACACACTGAAACTTTTCCCAGTTTATTTAGGTTAACCATCATGATTTGTTGAATTCTATAAGTTTTTCACAAATGACAACTTAAGTAGCAATTCCAGATAGTATGACTATAATGCCTAACACTACTAATACATGATGTATCAACCAACTTAACAGGTTTTTTTTCTGATTTTGACCAACCAGTAAAAGTATCTCACCAATTGTGAGCAGTGTCTTTTTTGGTCTTTTTAGCCAAACTAAGTGGTTTATCTTTTGCAATGATGCTTAATACATCATAATACAGAATACTTTTATTTCTTTTTTCCAAATAATCTCTGAGAATTTTAGTATTGTTCATTATGTTTTTTTAATTATCCAATGATACAAATATATTGGGAAGCTGTATTAAGTCATAATTCCAGTTCTTGGAAATATTCACTTCTATAGCTCTTATTATTCCATTTAAGGAAATCAGCATGTGATAACTGTCCTACAAAAGGTAATTTTAAACTATGACCTACGTCTTGATCTGCAGCCAGACAAATATACTGAGGAGCCACTTCTGTAAACATTTGAAAAGAAGAAGACATAATAGTCCATTTACACAAATTCACAGAATGCTGCAGTAAGCATGGTTCATAGACAGGCGAATGCTGTCCACAAATTAGTCCATTTTTGAGTCTGTGTACAATACTCAATTTTATGTGTTTTTCCTCTCATATCTATATAATTACCTTCAAATTGTGGAAACCAATACTCATACCTTTCTGGTACGAGAAATATCATAGGTAACACAGTAAATTGACACATAATAGTGGTATCAGTAACATTATAATGCATAAACTTTCCTGTACAATATTGTGGACTACAGTATGTTACTTCAGTAAATAGCTTAATCCAATCTGTGTCAGGTATCCATTTGTTAAACAATTGTCACCAAACATTTTCATTTTGTAACATAAGTTCAGTTTGCAATCTATTTTTTGAATTTCCACAAAGATTGCATGGTGCATTTTGTTCAATTTACAAAAATTGTCATGTTACCGTCAAATTGTAACTGATGTAACTGCATAGCATTATAATTGTCTAAAAATTGCTGCTGACAATTTATATTGTGCAGGTGTGTCTTCCATATTTCTGGATTCCAAGATGCTTGTAAATGCACAATCTGAGAGATATCTTCCCCACTACGTTTAAACGATTAGTTAGAATTTTAACGTCAGACACATTAATAGCTCCTATGCCTGTACCTAGGATTCCTAGCAGAGTATCATACTAAGTCTTTTTATATTGGCACCTACCTGTGTCTGGGAATGTGATGCTAAAATGTACTACAACCTTTTGATGCTGTCTGCCTACCTTTTTACAGGTAGAAGGGGTTTTAACCAAATGGTCTGTATGAACAGAGGTAGGTTTAGCTGTTAATATTGATAGAACATATGCCCAATGTATGCTGCCTGTAATGACTGTGGTACTAGTACATATTACAGAAATTCCAGTAGTAAATTTTAGCTGTACTTTTGTATTATTGGGAGGACTATGAATTCCCTGTATGGTATGATTATCACATTTCTTCATATAAATGATGACTAGCCGTTGTGCTGATGGTGGATATTTCTTTGCATTTTCTACTTTTCCCAAATAAAATGCAGGACATTTACAACATTTAATAGAAACTTTAGAATCAAATTCAAGGGTTACCTTAGGACTATTTGGTCAAATGTAATAATGACCCATAACCATGGACCAAAAGGTAACGTTACTGGGAACTATTATATGCCCAAAGGTACAATTAGCATTAGATGGACAAGTGAAGTTGTCCTGTTGTCTTTGCCCACAAAAAAGATTTATCTTTGAGCATTTATGCCAACCTAGCTCTACAGTATTATTGTCATTGTTTATTTTCCAAACTTGCATTTCTCTTGTTTGACACTCTACCCCAAGGGCTCCAATGAGTACAGTCAGTACAATAGCAAACAGAATCGTCATTATGTACAGTAATAGAACCTATCCATATAAGTAACATTAATCTGAAAAGTTCTTTTTATTGATGCTTTTTCAACTGTTTCAGACTTGGCATTTGCAGTGAGTCTACAAAAAACACAAAACATGAAGTCACTGATTTTCAATTGATCACTATGAACAAAAATTATTTTGCTCTTTCTTTTTTCTTTAACTTTGTACACTAGAGGTCCTAACTGAGCAATTATTTCAAAAGGTCATTGTCAATTACTATCCCACGGACCGTCCATCTGGAACATCTTGGTTAATACCTGTGTCCAAGAGGGAAGGTTTTCTTCTGGCATAACAGGATCCTTTGACCGTATTTTGAATGCTTGCATTTCTGATAGGCTTTGACACAATTCAGAAATATCTTTAACCATTGTTGATGCTGTGCAATCTCTAATAATTGTCTGTTTGTACTAACAGTAGGATCGAATGGCAATTGTACAGGCATTTTCCTGCCTGTCATAAAATCAAAAGGTGTGATCCCTGTTTTACTGTGTGGAGTTGCTCTGACACCCAGCAAGATTTCAGGCAAATGTTTTACCCAATTTACTCCTCTTTCCAAGCAGGCTTTCTTAAGGTATTCCTTAAGGGTCCTGTTCATTCTTTCAGCAATCCCATTGAACTGAGGATGCTAAGGAACATGAAATCATTGCTATATACCAAGCAAATCACACACAGCTTTCATCAGTTTACTGACAAATTCTTGCCCGTTATCGGATTCGATAACTCGTGGCCATCCCCAGTGACCTTAGCCGTCATTGTTTTGATAGGAATTGCTTATACCCATTTTGAAAAAAAACATCCACTACCACTAGAAGATACCTGTACCCACCTTTAGCTGGGGGTAATGGACCTGCAAAGTCAATTTGGATGGCATACCAAGGTCCATCCGCTGGAGTTACCCTTAGCAACTGTGTTTTTTTTTTAATTGAGCATTAACCTGAAAACACATTAAGAATCCAGCATGCACTAAATCACAGATTTTCTTTAACTGTGGATGCCAGTACTTGTTTTTTTACAATGGGCCATAACTTTTGTGTACCCAAAAGTCCTAATACCTGATGAGCCTCATCATTACCAGTCTAAGAGGTGGTGCTGGTGACCCTGACCCACAGGAGGTAAACATCTGGGTGAGCCACTGAAATTTTTGCCTACATGCTGGAGTGAGACTAGACTTAGAGGAGCCATGCTGCAGCAGAGATAATCAAAATGTCCAAACCAGCATGGGAGTAGCAATAAGACATTTTGCAAATTCCTTTAACAGCACAGGAGTAGTGAGCATCTAAATTTAAGAATGAAAATCCTTCCACAGGTGTCTCAGATTGCCTGGAAATCTCTAGGGAGTCAACAGGATGAACACTGGATTGTTGCTGGAAGTTTGGCCTCTCTTACTCAGCACCTTTCCATTAAGTGCCTCAGCAGGTAAACTATTTTCAGCATTAACACAATGATGATGATCCAGAGGAAAACAGAGTGCAAGAAATCTGACTATTGTTAGTGAGTCTTAATGCTGAGAAGGCATTTGACAGAGTTAGTTTGGGTTTTATGAGTAGGGCAACAGCAGCATTTGTGTTTTATGTTAGAATAATGTGACTAATTAGAGAGATATATGAAGACTCAGAGGCAAAAATCAAGGTGTGAGGGCACCTCTCTAACAAGCTGTGTTTCAACTGAGGAACAAGACAGAGATTGTTAAAGTGATACTACACTATTTAGGCAGTCTGTACCTTTACTCAATGAAGACACTGAGAGTTCTGCTGTTACGACATTCATTTACTGCACACAAGGTTTACACCTGGCTTAACAATGAAAAGTATATACATCAACACGTATTTCAGCTTAGAATAATCAAAGTCTCTGATACAAAAGAAAAGGTCCTAATCTTTATAGTGTCTTTTCTGCCTGCATCAGCAGTTTTGAGAATTTGCCAGAATAATAAGTCTTTCCTCTCAAGCTGGCCTGCTGATAGTTTGCTTTCCATATCTTAAACATTCTATTCCTGAAGAATAACTTCTTTTGTCCTTGGCCTATCTTACATGTTATATTGACAAGACACAGCTGCATACAAGAGTTCATCTTGACCTGCTTGCTGATAATAAATTTCACAAGCTGCATAGGTTATAAGAGATAAAATATTTTACTTCTGATTCTTATTAACAATGAATGCCAAGCTATATGTTTTTGCTAAGTTAGTTAACTGCGTGCACTGTACACACTGAAATGCAGAACATTTATTTTACATTTTCCGAAGAAATCCACTGAAGTCCATTTTAACCTGTTCTTTAGTCTCATAATTCCCTTTTTTCATTTAAAAACCATAAAATGATTTTTCATTTTCAATTTTAGTTGTACACTCTGAAACCTTTCCCACTTTTTCTAGGTTAACCATCATGATTTGTTGAATTCTATAAGTTTTTCACAAATGACAACTTAAGTAGTAATTCCAGATAGTTAGTATGACTATAATGCCTAACACTATTAATACAGGATGTATCAACCAACTTAACAGTTTTTTTTTTCTGATTTTGACCAACCAGTAAGGATATCTCACCAATTGTGAGCAGTGTCTTTTTTGGTCTTTTTTAGCCAAACTAAGTAGTTTATCTTTTGCAATGATGCTTAATGCCTCATAATACAGAATACTTTTATTTCTTTTTTCCAAGTAATCTCTAAGAATTTTAGTATAGTTCATTATGTTTTCTAAATTATCCAAGGATACAGGTATACTGGGAAGCTGTATTAAGTCATAATTCCAGTTCTTGGAAATATTCACTTCTATAGCTCTTATTATTCCATTTAAGGAAATCAGCATGTGATAAACATCCTACAAAAGGTAATTTTAAATTATGACCTACGTCTTGATCTGTAGCCAGACAAATATACTGAGGAGCCACTTCTGTAAACATTTGAAAAGAAGAAGACATAATAGTCCATTTACACAAATTAACAGAATGCTGCAGCAAGCATGGTTCATAGACAGGCGAATGCTGTCCACAAATTAGTCCATTTTTGAGTCTGTGTACAATACTCAATTTTATGTGTTTTTCCTCTCATATCTATATAATTACCTTCAAATTGTGGAAACCAATACTCATACCTTTCTGGTACGAGAAATATTATAGGTAACACAGTAAATTGACACATAATAGTGGTATCAGTAACATTATAATGCATAAACTTTCCTGTACAATATTGTGGAGTACAATGTGTTACTTCAGTAAATAGCTTAATCCAATCTGTGTCAGGTATCCATTTGTTAAACAATTGTCACCAAACATTTTCATTTTGTAACATAAGTTCAGTTTGCAATCTATTTTTTGAATTTCCACAAAGATTGCATGGTGCATTTTGTTCAATTTACAAAAATTGTCATGTTACCGTCAAATTGTAACTGATGTAACTGCATAGCATTATAATTGTCTAAAAATTGCTGCTGACAGTTTATATTGTGCAGGTGTATCCTCCATATTTCTGGATTCCAAGATGCTTGTAAATGCACAATCTGAGAGATATCTTCCCCACTACGTTTAAACGATTAGTTAGAATTTTAACGTCAGACACATTAATAGCTCCTATGCCTGTACCTAGGATTCCTAGCAGAGTATCATACTAAGTCTTTTTATATTGGCACCTACCCGTGTCTGGGACTGTGATGTTAAAATGTACTACAACCTTTTGATGCTGTCTGCCTACCTTTTTACAGGTAGAAGGGGTTTTAACCAAATGGTCTGTATGAACAGAGGTAGGTTTAGCTGTTAATATTGATAGAACATATGCCCAATGTATGCTGCCTGTAATGACTGTGGTACTAGTACATATTACAGAAACTCCAGTAGTAAATTTTAGCTGTACTTTTGTATTATTGGGAGGACTATGAATTCCCTGTATGGTATGATTACCACATTTCTTCATATAAGTGAAGACTAGCCGTTGTGCTGATGGTGGATATTTCATTGAATTTTCTCCTTTTCCCAAATAAAATGTAGGACATTTACAACATTTAATAGAAACTTTAGAATCAAATTCAAGGGTTACCTTAGGACTATTTGGTCAAATGTAATAATGACCCATAACCATGGAACAAAAGGTAACATTACTGGGAACTATTATATGCCCAAAGGTACAATTAGCATTAGATGGACAAGTGAAGTTGTCCTGTTGTCTTTGCCCACAAAAAAGATTTATCTTTGAGCATTTATGCCAACCTAGCTCTACAGTATTATTGTCATTGTTTATTTTCCAAACTTGCATTTCTCTTGTTTGACACTCTACCCCAAGGGCTCCAATGAGTACAGTCAGTACAATAGCAAACAGAATCGTCATTATGTACAGTAATAGAACCTATCCATATAAGTAACATTAATCTGAAAAGTTCTTTTTATTGATGCTTTTTCAACTGTTTCAGACTTGGCATTTGCAGTGAATCTACAAAAAACACAAAACATGAAGTCACTGATTTTCAATTGATCACTATGAACAAGAATTATTTTGCTCTTTCTTTTTTCTTTAACTTTGTACACTAGAGGTCCTAACTGAGCAATTATTTCAAAAGGTCATTGTCAATTACTATCCCATGGACCGTCCATCTGGAACATCTTGATTAATACCTGTGTCCAAGAGGGAAGGTTTTCTTCTGGCATAACAGGATCCTTTGACCGTACTTTGAATGCTTACATTTCTGATAGGCTTTGACACAATTCAGAAATATCTTTAACCATTGTTGATGCTGTGCAATCTCTAATAATTGTCTGTTTGTACTAACAGTAGGATCGAATGGCAATTGTACAGGCATTTTCCTGCCTGTCATAAAATCAAAAGGTGCGATCCCTGTTTTACTGTGTGGAGTTGCTCTGACACCCAGCAAGATTTCAGGCAAATGTTTTACCCAATTTACTCCTCTTTCCAAGCAGGCTTTCTTAAGGTATTCCTTAAGAGTCATGTTCATTCTTTCAGCAATCCCATTGAACTGAGGATGCTAAGGAACATGAAATCATTGCTATATACCAAGCAAATCATACACAACTTTCATCAGTTTACTGACAAATTCTTGCCCGTTATCGGATTCGATAACTCATGGCCGTCCCCAGTGACCTTAGCCTTAGCCGTCATTGTTTTGGTAGGAATTTCTTATACCCATTTTGAAAAAAACAACAACTACCACTAGAAGATACTTGTAGCCACCTTTTAGCTGGGGGTAATGGACCTGCAAAGTCAATTTGAATGGAATACCAAGGTCCATCCGCTGGAGTTACCCTTATCAACTGTGTTTTTTTTTAATTGAGCATTAACCTGAAAGCACATTAAGAATTCAGCATGCACTAAATCACAGATTTTCTTTAACTGTGGATGCCAGTACTTGTTTTTTACAATGGGCCATAACTTTTGTGTACCCAAATGTCCTAATACCTGATGATTACATTTCACCAACTGTCGTGCCTTTTGGTATTGTATATAAGGAAGACTAAAACCATCTTCAAGACATTTTGTATAATATTGCCCTGGACTTTCTCCTACAAGAGTACATTTTTCTAACTCTTCATGCAGTACAAACTTAGTTTGGATCTGCAACAAAACATGTTGCAAATTCTGAGCTGTAAATGTCTGTATGGCATGTACTGCAGTGGTTTTATCTGTACACTAGAAAGGTGTTCTGTAGGATACAGTTGCATTCCTTTCTTTTTTTTGCTGCCTTTTTTGCCATCTGATCAGCAGTTATTTACCTTAAAATTTTAATTTGTAGCTTTTTGATGAGCTTTTAACCTTAAGATACTGTAGCAACCCACAAGGGACTGACTACAAACCAAATTCCAAACAGTCTGCAGCACAGAAGCATGGTTTGCCCATATTATCAACAAGCCCTCTCTTTGCCCATGTAGACATATGCAGCCACAGAGAATTAACTATGTTTGCTCTGTCTAAAAAATATTGACAGGTGGAAAATGCTGTAACACATAAAGAACTGCTTTCAGCTTAGCTCGCTGTGAGATATGTGTCCCGGTAACTGAATCAGAGTTGGCTGTCCCATAGTAGGGCTCTCTGGTACAACTGCAAATCCAGTCCGATATGGTCCATTGTCCAACAATTGAGCACCATCAACAAAGACGGATGACCTGTCTTCCTGAAAATCAGGAGTCAGAATGGGCTTTTCTGGTTTTGAAATGTGCCTAATGCATTTGTGTCATTTTTCTTCATATCCCATGAAGTTAGATAAGTAATACTTATCTCCTGCCTTTATTGTAACTTGCTTGACACAAAATAATGCCAACCATTTTGCAAACACTGTTTGACTGATGTAATCAATCAGTTTATTTAGCTGAGTCTCATTTACCAAAGCCTGTATGGCATAATGTGGTGTCTGTTCTATAATGTCTTTGGAAAAAGATGTTAGGTATTCAGTTTGTTTTAAACCCCAGTAAATGGCCAAAAGTTGATGAATGCATGAGTGATATCCCCTCTCAACATGTGTCATTTTCCTACTGCAAAATGTAATGGGTGTAAAGTCTTTTCCATTCTAGGATCAGAGCCCTGAGGCCACTCCTATAAAAGCACAACAGAGAGTGTGTTGGGTCCAGCTGCTGCCTGTAACACAAAGGGACGTGTTAGACTTGGAGCTACTAATTCTGTAGCATTGGCCAATGCTGCCTTTAAATCATAAAAAGCCATATTTTCGTTTGGTCCCCACTTCAGAAAGGGTAATTCTTTCTGGCTAGATAGCATGTCATACAGAGGAACTGCCATGCTGGCATAATCCTCTATGAATTCCTGATTATACTTCATGATACCTAGAAATGTGTGCAAATCCGGAATGGTAACTGGTTTACCCATTTGCAAAATTCCCTGCACCCTCTCTGAATAAGGAGTACACCCAGAAGGACGTAAAATAGTACCTATAAATTTTACCTCAGATTACATGAATTGTACCTCTTCACTTTTAACTTTAAACCCTGCCTCCTGCAGTGCTTGAAGGACCTGTGTCACTTAAGCTAAATGCTGTTCTTTTGTTTCAGACAGTATTAGTATGTCACCAATGTAATGCAGACCTGAATCATCAGATTCTAGATCTTGTAGTATTCGTCCAACTATTTGGTGAAACTTAACCGGACTGTTTTGAAACCCCTGCATTAACCGTGTCATGACATACTGTTCATTTTGAAAAGTAAAGGCAAACCTTTGCCAATCTTTTTTAGTGCAGTGGTACTGCAAAAAAAAATTGCTAAGTCTATGACCATAAACCACTGACTTTGTGGTTTTATTCTTGCTGCTAGCTCTGGGGACCCCTGGAATCAGATGAGCCCGGGGGAGTTGTGAATTAGTTCACTTTTCATAAATCAATAACCAGTCAGTAAGTGCCATCTTTCTTTTTAACTGGCCATATGGGTGAATTTGTAGGGCTATTTCCCTTTTGAATTATTCCCACATCAAGCTATCATTGTATGCAATTTTGCATGTCTGTCTCTGCTTCCTTTGGGATCAGATACTGCTTTTGAAATGGTGGAATAAATTCTTCGTCACTACCTGCAGAAACTGCTTCTTGTGGGTTCCCGCAGTCTGTGGGCCCTTGAGACCACAATGTAGGGAACTGTTGTTTTACCTTTAACCATACTAACTTTTCAGTAGGGCTGATGGTACAGCCCTTTTTAGAACTGTTTGATAGATGTATTGTCTCAATCATACACAATGTGGGACCTTGTCCTTGCCATATAGTGCCATTTGGAAGGTCTATAACAATTCCCATTTTGGATAATATATCCATTCCCAAGATTGTGGAAGCGCAAGAATTATGCATCAAAATTACCCCTTTTATTGGTTCCTCTTGATGGGAGAATTGTACTTGTACAGGTTTACTACCTATGGCTAGACATTTAGAGCCATTAAAACCTGAAATACATCTATATTTAGACAAGTCAGGAGGCAACTGTCTACCTCTCACTGAGACAGCACCCCCTGTATCTAGAAGAACATCTTCCCACAGGTTCCCCTCTACCCAAATGTTGATAAGTGGTTGTCCATCTTTCCCTTTCTTGAAGTTAGTCAAGAAAGAGACTTGGGTGGGGGGGTCACACCCCTATAGTAGATCTACTTCCCACCCCAAATCATCAGTAGTATTGGACTGCAAAGGACATAACTGCAGTGTTTCCTCGACCTCTTCACAGTCAACATAAGAAGATCGATTAAGTTCATGATGCAAGGCTATTCACTGCTGATAATTAGGATTTAATGGACCCTCAGGAACAAAGTCAGAAGCAACAGTTGTATCCTGTGTGCTAACAATATTACCTTGTACATTGACACTAGGTGTCACACCATCCCTTTGCTGTACTGGGAATACTGACTGTTGAGTGTTTGTGGTATATAGGGGTTGCTGCTGTAGTCCCCTATTACCCTCTGTCACATATTGCTGTGAAGTGTACTGCTATGTTTGTACTTCTGGCTGCATTACCTGTTGCTATCGTGGTGCATGTGGCTTTTCAAAATTTTTTTACGGTAAGAAACTTACCCTTTGCCTCTTGTTCCTGGCGCCTTCTGTGATAATATTTACAATCATTTTTAGTATGACCTACCTGTTTACAGGAATAACAAATAGACTGTCTCTTTGAAGGACCCCCTACAGATTGAGTAACCTGAGAAGGTAACTGAGTGGCTGGGGGAGCTGATGCTGCCCGTTGTTGCCCCTGTATAACTTGCCCTTGACATAATTGTCCTGCTACCTGCTGTGGGACTTGCTGTCCCTGATTAATCCACCTCCCATGCCCCTTTCCCCTTACTTCACTAACAATGGGTGCAGAATGGTGAGGGTAATTTTTTTGGTTATGAAAAGCATTATCTTTACACATAATACATGCTCACAGCAATTTATCCACTAACTCTGTGAGTGTATTTGAAGATTCCTCATAAGTAAGTTTGATATCCCCTGGGACATCTTCCAAATGGTCCAAAAAGGAGCGCCTAACAGCTTTTTGAAAATTGGCATCTTTCATATCTTTTTCATCACTGCCATTGACTAGCATATATGCCAGATGATAGTGTTTGGCTTGCTCTTTTAAAGAGTCAGAAACTGTCATTTGAAACTGATCTAAAAGTGTTGGTGTGAGAGATTGCCCCCTAGTGTATGCTAACAATACTTCTGTCATTCTTAGGTGTTTAGTTTGTATTGGATACTGCTTTTGCTGAATATAAGCCATAAAACGTTGTGGAATCAAATTCCAGAGACAATGTTCAAGTGTATCATTCCATACAGTGCCTATAATTTTAAGAACCCAAGCTTCAAATATAATCATGTTATTAAAAATAGCCTTCTGTTCATCCTACTTAGGGAGAGTTTCTAACATCCTAGACTGATGGGAGGGTGGCCTAATGGTTGAGGTGTTTGCCTTACAAACACAAGGTACATGGTTTGAATCTCACAGGGGATAATTGGCTAGGCTTAAAGTGGCTCGCAAGGGCAGTTAGCCTAGTACTACTCTATGATCCTATGATCCTATGATCTATGATCCTATGATAAACTTCAGCAGACAAAACTGCTGAGGCTATGGTAGGACTGGTAACAGCAGTTTCTAGTGCTTTAGATTGATATTTTTCTAGCAGGGCTTGTAATCTTAAAAGATCTTGATTAGTAAGTCTGCTGCTCTAGCAGCCTCAAATTCCTGCGTCTCTAACTGAGCTCGTAATGTGTTTATTTCCTCCCTCGCAACAGTTACATCATGCTGTGCGTCAGTCAGCTGCTTGTCATATTTTTCTTGCAAATGGAAAATTTTACTCATTAACCTTCTATCATACCAATAGCATTATGCTCTGTTCAATAACAGTTTGTCTAAAGGTCTTAATTTCAGTCTGTGAGACTTTCAAAAACTGAGAAAATTATTTTGTACATTCAGCGGTATCAGCATGTAGTTTACCAGATGCATTCCATTTATCACAGTGAGTCTGAAAATGACCCATGATGTCAAGATCTTGCTGGTTGCTAACTTTAGCAAGCCAATCTTTAAACTCCTGAAAATCAGACTGTAAAGTACAAACTTTGACATCTGCATCGCCCTCTAACAAATCTTTTGCAACAGGATATAAACAGGAACCATTGTCTGTGCTTCAGGCATTACTTTATTCTGGTTGTGTTCCAGGTTTTGTACAATACGTTTATGACAAGGCATGCAAAAAGCAACATTTAAATCATTGCAAGTAGCACATTTTTGTATATTCTGTAGCATTTTTGCCTTATGTACATACCAATCAAAGATAGCAATCCATTTGTATAATGCTGGATTGTCAGTTCTCCCCAATAAAGACTTACTGGTGCTAACATGCTGATCATACCATGTATTTAAATAATTCCACACATCTACATATGATTCAGACACATCAGCAGTAAAAGACTTAGTGCACTTCTTGGCATTTTCATGAATTGCATTCATTGTTAAAAGAAAAACAGAAGAAAATATTTACCACAGATGTTCAAGACAAGGTGTCCAGTCTTGACATGGAGATCAGTTGTGAGAAAATTCTCTGCTGTCTTTAACTAGATGCTGGTGAGACAAGTTTTTGGCAGTGGACAATTTGGACATCGTATATCACCAACTGTTGGAAGGAGAATGACTGTACTGCCCTGTATTGGGCTGCAGTGTTTGTCCTCTGGTCAATGGACAAAGTTGTCGGAAAAGAAGAATCGATTCTAAAAAGGTCTGTGCTGGAATGTCATACTGTGAGAGGCACCTCTTCAGGTCACCTCCCCGGTTGTTTGTACTGGACTGGTCTCGCCACTATTAAAGTGGTACAACACTATTCAGGTAGTCTGTACCTTTACTCAATGAAGACACTGAGACAGTTCTACTGTTACAACATTCATTTACTGCACATGAGGTTTACATCTAGCTTAATAATGAAAGGTATGTACATCAAATCATACTTCAGCTTAGAATAATCAACGTCTCTGATACAAAAGAAAAAGTCCCAATCTTTATAGTGTCTTTTCTGCCTTCATCAGCAGTTTTGAGAATTTGCCAGAATAATAAGTCTTTCCTCTCAAGCTGGTCTGCTGACAGTTTGTTTTCCATATCTTAAACATTCTGTTCCTGAAGAATAACTCCTTTCGTCCTTGGCCTATCTTGTGTATCATATTGACGAGACACAGCTGCATACAAGAGTTTGTCTTGACCTGCTTGTAGATAATACATTTCACAAGCTGCATAGTTTATAAGAGATAAAATATTTTACTTCTGATTCTTATTAACAATGAATGCCAAGCTATATGTTTTTGCCAAGTTAGTTAACTGTGTGCACTGTACACACTGAAATGCAGAACATTTATTTTACATTTTCAGAAAAAATCTACTGAAGACCATTTTAACCTGTTCTTTACTCTCACATGGATGCTTAGTACTTAGAGCTACAGGCAAGGAAAATAAGGGACTGTCAAATTCAAGGACATAACTGGCATTGTAAGCAAGAAAAAATAGATGTACTCGCAGATGATATTATTTGTACTTGATAAATTCAAATAAAAGATATTTCAGTATTGTCGAATATTTTGAGACATTTTCATTTTATTTCAGGATATAAGATAAATGATGATAAAACAAAGCCTCTAGCAGTAAACTATGTTCCCACATATGAATTGGTTCAGCAAAACCAACATTTATAGGAGAATAAAAAGATAGAGTGTTTAGGATTTGGAGTAGAAATATTCTATTATGGAAGCTAAAGATATGGCGGATGAGACTATAAAAAGATAATACAAAAACTGGGCATTTGGAATCTCTTGACTATGGATATGGATACTAAGATATGAGCAGTGAAAATGTTTCTAGTCCTGTTAATACTTTATACAGGACAGGCATATTTTTATCAACTACAGGAAATGCTCTGGACCATAATTAATAAAGAGTTGAGGGAATTTGCCAGACATTACTAGACAATATCTATCACTCTTGATGATAATTCCTTATTTTTTGGCTATCATGTCTCTTTAGTAGTTTAGAAATCCTTCTCTATGACTCATCCAATTCCCAAAGACATCTCCTGTAGACTCAGAGAAGTCTAGAGGGCAAAAGCTAAGTGGGATAAGTTGATCCTCCCAATAGGGTAAGGTGCTTTATGAATACCAGATTTGAATGGATACTTTAGAGCTATACAATTAATGCCAATATACTTAACACAAGTCAAAGTTAAAAGACATTATGTTGAAATGGGGGGGGGGTCATGAAATAAGGAGCGAGTAGGATTTTGGATGCAGGCCTTGAGGAAAACTAACAACTATACATAATCTTACAAAGCAACAGAACATATTTTGAAAACTAAGCCAACACAGGAATGAAAAAAGGTGATTTTTTACCAAAAGAGATAACTGCAAGTAGAAGCATAGAATATAAGCAAAAGAGAGGGAGCGGTGGAATTTATTGGAGAAAAATAGCAAAGGAAACAAGGTATTGGGAGCAAATATCTAGGGAGGGGCAGGTCATACAGTAGGATGTGGCCAAACAATGTTCGGACTGCAGGCTGGAGACTGGCTTCCCTACTAAGGAATGATAAGACAGTAGGGGTAAACAGAAGGGGATAGGGGAGTATTAAATTAAATAATTTATTTGGTTGTGTTTATAGATTAATTTAGAACAAAAGCTGTTGTTAACTAAAGGGCTGTTAAGTAGGGTGTGATGATATGGGCTAGTGCCAGCATAGCCAGCTGGAGTTCTGTAAAGAATGATATGTCCTTTGAATATCAAACTGATTTATAAAAGATGTTTGGGTTACAAATTTATTAGAACTGTATGGCATTTGAATGTTAAACTGATTTGCACATATGCTTATGTTACAAATTTATTAGAACTATATGGCATTTGAATATGAAACTGATTTGCGCAGATACTTATGTTACAAATGCATTACAACTGTATGACATTTGAATGTCAGAATGTGTTTGTAAAGTTGCTAGTGTTTAAAAAAGTATCAATAGTGGGTCCTGCTGGACAGAGAAAGCATATACATGTGAGACAATACCTCTATATGTTTGCAAAGGGTACTGGAAGAGAAGGGCTTAAACGGCTAGCTTACTTCTTAATTTAAGAAAAATACTGTTAATTGGGCCACCTGTTGGGCCATGGAAGTGCTTATTCCACAGCTCTGAATATGACTGGATATGACATTTCTGGAAGAAGCCTTTGTTCATTAGCTCAGTGAAAATAGGGGGAAGCCTGGAAGCCTGAGGCACTGCCATAAACATTAGCAACACTTTAGATATGTATCTTATCACATCTATACTAACATCTTGTCTCAAGCTTCAAAGGAGAATAGTGTGAGAACCTAGAGTCAAGTGACCAGATGAAGTTATTCTGCCAGCCATCTTGGAAATTTTAGATATTACAAATAGAAATCGCTCAGTACTGAGTATTCTGTCTTGGGCCTGACAACAAGAAGGACCATTCACCAGATCATCTGCCTTGCTCTATTAAGTACGTAGGGAATAATAATTCTCCAAGATTCAGTCAGGAATATATATAGTAAAGCTTAGCTTAGATATTGTTTTTTTCTTTATTTGTCTGAGTCTGTCCATCAATTTTATTTTCAGAATTAATGTAAATATATATTCAGTATTTTCAAGTTATTTTACTATTTATTAACTATATTTAAAACTTTTATTGTGGCGGGTCCTTTGAAAAAGTATGTAACCTTTGAGAGTGCTTATATTTTTTGGTGACACTGTGTGTGACACTCCAGAAGGCCTAGCTGTCTTGGTTAACTACTACCATTTGTATTAGCATAAATATTACACAGTATAATCGGACACCTTTTGTTAAGGGCCTTAGAGTAGCTGATTGTGGAGTGCCTGTTGGCAGTGATATCTACCTTATACTCCGGGCAGAACGGGGCACAGCAGGTAAATCTGTGCCAGCCTTTCCCATGTGTGTTTGTGTGTGTGTGTGTGTGTGTGTGTGTGTGTGTGTGTGTGTGTGTGTGTGTGTGTGTGTGTGTGTGTATATGTGGTGAAAATCAAATCTCACAGTGTGTGTGCGTGTGTCATCTACTTGGTGCAGAGACATGAAACATTGGTTTTACAGAGATGGTGCCGTAGGACTTGGCTTGGACACTCAGCTGAGGACTTAACCCTGTAGCTGTGATAGTGGGGAGCATTATTGGGGTCCTGGAGGTAGATAGATAAAAGAAATCCAGAGTCCAGGCAGACTGCATCGCCTATGTGCTCTTAAGGGAAATTGTGCTTGATGCAGAGAGGTCTGCATCTGGAAATACTGAGTGTATCTATTTCTCTAAAAGTGAATGTTCCCCACAGGTGTCAGTGGTGAGGACAGATGCTCCTTGATCACTGGCCGAGAAAAGAGTAATCACATATTGGTAAGCAGTGGTGGGATATTATTTGAACTTCTATAGCCTGTAACCAGTCATCACTAAATAATGTGTTTGTACTCTCAGCAGCCACAAGGTAAATATACAGAGGTTCACTTTCACAACAGTTTTATTTATTGTTTTGTTAGCTTAGTTTAATCAGGGAAAGCAGGCAAGGATGTCAGCAGAGGAGTATGGCAAGCTGACAAGGAACCAGTTGGCTGAGATGTGCCAAGACAAAGGACTGGTGCATGCCAACCTGGCTAAAGGGGAAATTATTGCAGCCTTAATCACAGCTGCAGCACAGACTAGCAACGAGGAAGACAACCACACAACAAGACGTCACCTCCCAAACAGGCAGGAACAAGTTGCAAGTAGTAAATCCTGTAAAGTTGTGAAGTACGAATCCAAAAATACGTAAAAATAACGCTTTTATTTGTAATAAAAACAGCGTTTTCGCCGTAGCAACACTACAGCTTCTTCAGCATAAAACACCTTTTTTAAAAAAACGCCAGTTATATATAAATAAATTACATGACGTATTTAATAAAATCAGACATTTAAAGAACCAGTGCATTAAAAGTCACGTACTGTGGGTATATCAACTAATTCAATAGTGTTATTTGTTTAATAACATATTGTTAAGATGTTTTCTTACAGATTACATCAGTATATGTTCATAATAACCAACTTAACACTAGTATCACCGAGACTACTTGTGAATACTATACTATTGTAACGATATAACCCTTTGGTGTTAAGTCAGAATAAACCACTGTGAATGTCCAGTGGTAAATAAACTAAACTATTGTATACTATGTATTGTTGTGAAACCTCTCTAGTTTGACATTATTTATGATGAGTATCAGTTGATAAATTATAAAATAAATAACTAATAATAATAATAGTTTTATGTATTATTTAAGTGAATAAAGAAGCATAATGTGGTCCACATAATCAATTCGTTCATGATCATTACTACTTAGTTGTTAGCCAAGAATTCATTATGTTAATTGATCCCTATTGTGTTTTTTTCTTTCTCAGAAAATTTTTCATTTTTAATATGCAACTGATATTACAACTTTCATTAAGTCCAGGAAAGCAGAAAGAGTTCAAACATATCTGCCATTCCAGTTCGCGGACCTCTAATAAGATTTTAATGGGTCCCCCCTCAAAGTATGTGGTACTGAGTCTATAGCTGTGAAGTTAAAACTATGTCCTTCATGTTTCTCACAGTGTTTTGCTAGGGCATTATCGCATTTTTTTGTTCTTATTGCATATAAATGCTCATATACCCTATCAAGAAATTTACGGTCAGTTTTACCTACGTAATATGCTTCACAGCAATTACATCATGCTAAATAAACTATAGACTTAGAAGTACAGTTAAGGTTGCAGTTAATGTAATATCTGTTCCCAGACATCTAACTATTTTATTTTTAACGAAAAAGTATATTTACAAACACAAGGCGTAGCAATGGGGTCACCTTGCGGGGCCACAATCGCCAATTTTTTCATGGCGTACTGGGAAAAAATATACCTATTTGACAATGCCAACAAGGAGAAAATAAAACTATATACTAGGTACCTGGATGACATCTTCATTTTGTTTGATGGAGATGTAGATGAAGCTATGAACTTAGTAGAATATTGTAACAATTCTACCCATTTTTTGAAATTCACTTTTACTTTTTCTACTATTGAAATAGACTACTTAGATGTAAAACTATCTAAGGACAATATTAAATCTGAATACATTTCTACAATACATAGAAAACCAACATATTGTAATTCTCTATTACACTTTAAAAGCTCACATCCTTACAAACAGAAAAGAGCTATCATTAAAGGACAGCTCATAAGAGCAGCCAGAATGTGCAATAGAGAAATAGCTTTTTATGATGAATGTAAAAAACTTGAAAATATGTTCACAAGCAGAGATTACCCCTTAGATCTGTTTTTAGAACTTCTGTATGAAGTTGAAAATAAAAGATTGAATGGGATCTATTTTCCTCTTCTTAAAAAGAGAATAACTGTAACTGAAGTTCTTACATCGACCACTGATATGGATATAACCAACACAACACTAGAGAATACAAGTAGTAATAATGTCTTCGAGAGTGTTGATGCTTTTAAAATTAGCTTTATATCTACATTTAATAGTGATTCATTGGATATTCAACTAATTTTAATGAAGAATTGGCAGTACATATTAAATAATGAAGAATTAATAGAAAAATTGGGTGAAAGACCTAAATTTGTATATAAGAGAGGGAGAAATCTGAAGTCCATCCTTGAAAGTAATAATAATTCTAACAACAACACTAAAATGAAGGGATGTAAACAGTGCGGTTTTTGTAAATACTGTCATTATATCAATAACTGCAGTACTTTCCAAGTAGGTGGGAACAGATATTACATTAACTGTAACCTTAACTGTACTTCTAAGTCTATAGTTTATTTAGCACAATGTAATTGCTGTGATGCATATTACGTAGGTAAAACTGACCGTAAATTTCGTGATAGGGTATATGAGCATTTATATGCAATAAGAACAAAAAAATGCGATAATGCCCTAGCAAAACACTGTGAGAAACATGAAGGACATAGTTTTAACTTCACAGCTATAGACTCAGTACCACATACTTTGAGGGGGGGACCCATTAAAATCTTATTAGAGGTCCGCGAACTGGAATGGCAGATATGTTTGAACTCTTTCTGCTTTCCAGGACTTAATGAAAGTTGTAATATCAGTTGCATATTAAAAATGAAAAATTTTCTGAAAAAGAAAAAAACATAATAGGGACCCATCAACATAATGAATTCTTGGCTAACAACTAAGTAGTAATGATCATGAACGAATTGATTATGTGCACCACATTATGCTTCTTTATTCACTTAAATAATACATAAAACTATTATTATTATTAGTTATTTACTTTATATTTTATCAACTGATACTCACCATAAATAATGCCAAACTAGGGAGGTTTCACAACAATACATAGTATACAATAGTTTAGTTTATTTACCACTGGACACCCACAGGGGTTTATTCTGACTTAACACCAAAGAGTTATATTGTTACAATAGTATAGTATTCACAAGAAGTCTCGGTGATACTAGTGTTAAGTTGGTTATTATGAACATATACTGACGTAATCTGTAATTAAACATCTTAACAATATGTTATTAAACAAATAACATTATTGAATTAGTTGATATACCCACAGTGCGTGACTTTTAATGCACTGGTTCTTTAAATGTCTGATTTTATTAAATACGTCATGTAATTTATTTATATATAACTGGTGTTTTTTTAAAAAAGGTGTTTTATGCTGAAGAAGCTGTGGTGTTACTACGGCGAAAACGCTGTTTTTTATTACAAATAAAAGCGTTATTTTTACGTATTTTTGGATTCGTATTTCACAACTTTACAGGATTTACTACTTGCAACTTGTTCCTGCCTGTCTGGGAGGTGACGTCTTGTTGTGTGCTTCAACGGTTTGTACATTTTGTGGAGTGGAACTATGAGGAAGACAACCAGTTTGGCATTGGGGATTTACAGATCTCAGAAACAGGACAGTTCACCTTTTCCTCAGAGGGCTGAAAACCCCATCTGGAGTGAAAGAAATTTGAATTGGAGGCCAAACTGTTGGAATTAGAATGAGCAGAGCAAATCTGGCATTTGGAGGGTGAAGAAAATGGGAGACTGAGATGTTTGGAAGCTGAAGAAAAGGAGAGGCAGAGGCAACATGAAAAGGAAATGCTGACTCTTCACCAGGGTGATGGAGGTAATGGGGAAGGGAGTAACTGTACTGCAGAAGCAACAAAGGTCAGTAAACTTCTTCCTTAATACCAAGATAATAATTTTGATAGTTTTATTCACAAATTTGGAAGAGTATACAAACAGTATAATGTTGACCAAGAGCTCTGGGTGCAATTCCTCACCTCCTACTCCATGGTGAAGTTATAACTGTTGTTTCCAAATTGTCTGATACTGACTGCTTAGATTATTATACAGTTAAATGCTCTTTATTACTATGCTTTCAGTTAACACCTGTGGGTTACAGAAAAAGGTTTGTGAGCACAGATGCAAGGCAGATGAACATATATGTGATTACATTGCTGAACTAAGCACTTATTTTCATAGCTGGGTGAGCGGGTGTCAGATCATCACTTTGCAAGGGCTGGCAGACCTTTTAGTGAGGGAACAGGGCCTTAGCCCTTTGCCTGAGGTATGAGAATCTGGTTGGCAGACAGTAAATGCAACTCTGCAGATGAACTGGGGAAAAAGGGTATCTCTACTTAACAAACAGGGCATCACTGCATAGGAAGGGGATACCCAGTGCTGCACATGATATAAGATAACCCATGCAGTCTAAACCACCTCAACAGAGCTCACCAGTAACAAGGGTACGCAGCCAAGGCCTAGGTTCAGATGTTATAAATGTAACTAGTGGGGCCATGTAGCAAACAGATTTCCATGAAGGCAATGTGGGGAACAAAAGGTGAGGAGCCAGCAAGAGGGAATAACAGAATATCAAGTGGTAAGCTGTCTGGAGACAACAGGGGTACCAAACTACCACCATAGTTTGTATCCTATCTTGGTGGATGGAAAACCAGCCACTGCCAAGAGAGACACAGCCTGTGATATAACCATTGTCAAGCCTGCAGTCACTAAAGAGTAGCAGTACTTGCTTGTGAATTCTACTCCAGTCAAAGCTTAAGGAAGGAACCCATTCCAAATGCCTTTCACCAGGGTTTACCTTGACTTGGAAGGTGGAAAAGGAAGCAAGCAAGTAGGTGTGTTGAAGGATATTCCTGCAGATGTCTTGATAGGGAATGATTTTGATAATGTAGTACCTTGTGTGCATGCAGTGACATGCAGTGAGGCTAAGAGAAAGGCCTGTGGGTCTGGCAACCTGGGAAAGACCCAGACATACCGTACCCCCTGAAACCAGTAGTGGTGATATGGCTAATTTAGGGACTGAGCTACCCTGTAGCATTGAGCCCGAAGATGAGCCATGGCTGTTGGTAGGTACTGATGTTCCCTTGGACAGGGTGACTGCAAGGGCAGAGCTGAGTGGTAGTACCCAGGCTGACAGTGAGGCATCTATGTCAGAAGATACCAGACTTCCTGTGGAAGGGCAGCTGAGAAAAGTCACAAACATCAAGTTGAGACAGGCTCAGCTCTCAGATCCAACTTGTGGAGGTAGTTAGGGAGGTGCCTGATTCTCAAGGAAAAGGGGTATCTGTATACTGGAACAAAGGGTTACTGTATAGAGAGTAGAATCTTGAGGGAGAGCTAGTAGGTGAGGTAATACAGCAGTTGGTAGTGCCCAGATCCTACTGTCTAGCAATTCTACCCATAACCCATGACATTCCCTTTGCAGGTCATATGGACATAAAGTGTACTAACAGAAGTATTATGCAGCACTTTTATTGGCCTGGGATTGCCAGGGTCATAACAGGGTACTGCAAAACCTGTGACCAGTGCCAAAAAGTAGGCAAGGCAGGAGGCAAGGTCAAATCTGCTTTGATGCCTTTGCCTGTGATTGAGGAGCAGTTTCAGAGAGCAGCAATGGATATTGTGGGGCCTGTGTGTACCCCATGTCCCACAGGGAATACGTATATCCTAGTGCTAGTAGATTATGCTAATAGTTACCCTAAGATGGTGGCTCTGTCCTCCATTGAGGCAGAAAAGATGGCAAATTCTTTGTTAGTGATTTTCAGCAAGGTAGATTTCCTGAGAGAAATACTGACTGACAGACATACCAATTTCATGTCAGACCTGCTGGCTTGTCTGCGGAAGCACTGTGTGGTGAGGCACCTAAAAAACACCCCTACCATCCCCATAATAATGGGCTTGTTGAGAGGTTAATCTCTACCTTAAAGACCATGCTACTGGCATTTGCAGACCAGTTTAAGAGACATTGGGAAAAATATTTGCCCCACCGTTTGTTTGCTTACAGAGAAGTACCCCAGGAATCCACAGGTTTTTCAGCCTTTGAGTTGCTATATGGGCAAAGGGTGAGGGGGCCCTTAGATCTTAGTTATGATGAGTGGGCTGGTGAGTGTGAATCCCACAAGGAGTCTGTTGTGGCATGTGTTCTAAACCTCTGGACAAGGCTTGGGAAGCTCATGGTTTTGGCCCAGGAGAACTGGGCAGGGGCTCAACAGCAGAAAAAGGTCTGGTATGACAGTAACGCTTGAGCCATAGAGTATGCTGTGGGAATGCAGGTTTTGGTTTTCATTCCTATCAGACACAATATGCTGCAGGCAGCTTAGGAGTAACCCTTCAAAGTGGTAAGGAAGGCCAGTGATGTTAACAAAATGGTAGAACTGCTAGGCAGGTGGCAGGGGCACAGATTGTATCATGTTAACATGATGAAACCTTACCATGACTGGGAGGCCCTTGTGCTAATTATTTACAGTAGAAGGCAGGAGGAGTCTGAGGGGGATCTATGGCTATAGGGAGCCAGCCAGCAAAATCCCAGGTTACTATATTGGAGCCTACGGTTGCAGGCATATGATATGGCAGTGCAACACTGTAATGGGGTCAGCTATGCCAAGGCAGATGGGATCTCAAAACAGGAAGATAATGTATTCCCAGACAGGCTCCTTGCTCTCAAGCAATGATTTTCAAGGAGCACTTGAAAAAGTAGCTTGAGTATTTGAAGGGGGAGAAATGTGATGATATGGGCTATTGCCAGCATAGCCAACTGAAGTTCTGTAAAGAATGACATGTCCTTTGAATATCAAACTGATTTATACAAGATACCTGTGCTATAAATGTATTTGAACTGTATGGCATTTCAATATCAAACTGATTTGTACAGATGCTTCTGTTACAAATTTATTAAAACTCTATGGCATTTGAATATCAAACTGATTTGCACAAATGCTTATGTTACAGGTATTTTAGAACTGTATGACATTTGAATATCAAAATGTGTTTGTAAAGTTGCATGCATTACAAAATGTATCAACAGTGGGTCCTGGACAGAGAAAGAATATACATGTGAGACTGCGTGTATATATGTTAATAAAGGACACTGGAAGAAAAGGGCTTAAACAGCTAGCTTACTTCTTAATTGAAGAAAAATAATGTTAATTGGGCCACCTGCTTGGCCATGGAAGTGCTTATCTTACAGCTCTGAATAGGACCAGAGATGGCATGTCTGGAAGAAGCCTTTGTTCATTATCTCAGTGAAAAGAGGAGAAGCTCCAGGTACAGCCATAAATGTTAGCAAAACTTTAGATATTCATCTTATCACACCTATACTAGCATCCTGTCTCAAGCTTCAAAGGAGAATAGTATGAGAACTTAGAGTCAGGTGACCAGATGAGGTCACTCTGCCAGCCATCATGGAAATTTTAGATATTGCAAAGATAAATCTCCCAGTGTTGAGTATACTGTCTTGGGCCTGGCAACAAGAAGGATCATTCATCATATCATCTGCTGTATTAAGTAGGGAATAATAATGCTCCTAGATTCAATCAAGAAAATATAGTGAATCTTAGTTTAGATATTGTTTTTCTTTATTTGTCTGAGCCTCTCCATCAATGTTATTTTCAATATTTCCTGTGATTTGATCTCTGTGGTTTACTGTAAATATATAGTCAGTCTATTATGTTATTTTATTATTTATTATTAAATATATTTAAAACTTTTATTGTGGCTGGCCATTTTAGAAAGTATTTAACCTTTGAGAGTGCTTGTATTTATTTGGTGACACTGTGTGGGCCACTCCAGAAGGCCTAGCTGTCTTGGTCAAGACCTACCTATAGATCAGATTGTAAGTGAAGTGTGCTGTATCTTTAAGAAGCATGTTAAGGCTGTATGTGCACATATAAATTCCAGACATGTGCACTCCCTAGTGCAATTTTGTAAGAGCAGCTACACTGAGAGCATGCATGATCACAGTTGTTAATTTGTAAATAAGTTACTTAAGTTAAAGTTAGAAAAGCTATATAGAGATCTGTTTGTATTGAATAAAGCCACTTGAACAGAACTCACTAAGAGTCTTCTATTGTGTCCAAAGTAGGAGAGCAACACTACCATTTGGATTAGTATTTCAAGAGAAATCTTGACGAGTGGATGGGAGATCGTAGGTTTACCCCGGGGGTCATCTCTGTATCACTACTAGACAGAGGCACAGTAAACTAATTCTATTATGTAAAGGGGTCTTCACTGTGTCACCACTAGACAGAGGCACAGTATTCTAAATCTATTCTGTACACTTTTGTACCATTACATGGGGTGGCGTAAACCACATCACTATGGCTAGGCTTATAAATGCCCCAGGGCAGATAGCCTAGTACTAAACTATGAAACTATGAAACTATTAATATTACACAGTATAACTAGACATTCTTTGTTAAAGGCCTTAGAGCAGCTGATTGTGGAGTGTCTGGTGCCTATGATAACTACCTTATACTCTGGGCAGAAGGGGGCACAGCAAGTAAATGTGTGCCAGCCTTTCCCAGGTGTGTCTTTGTGGAAAATCAAATCTCACAGTGTGCGTGTGTCAGCTACTTGCAGCAGGGACATGAAGCATTGGTTTCAGAGAGAGGGTCCTGGAGGATTTGACTTGGACACTCAGCTGAGGACTTTACCCTGTAGCTATGCTATTCGGGAGACTTATTGGGGCCCTGGAGGGAAACAGATATAAAGAAATACAGATCCCGGGCTGACTGCGTTACCTGTGTGCTCTTAAGGGAAAATGTTACTGATGCAGAGAGTCTGCATCTGGAAATACTGAGTATATCTATTTCTGTGAAAGTGAATGTTCCCCACAGGTGTCAGTGATGAGGACTGAGTACTTTGATCACTGTCTTAGAGAGGGGTCATTACATAGGCTGTATCAAATAATGCATTGTAATTATAAATATGAACAAGAAGAGCTTAGAAAAGACTGAGAAATCAGAACGGAAGGGCAACATACAATGGAAAATTGGGGGATATCTGTATGGCTGTCAAGTATGCAATGAAATCTAGAAGGTTTAGGATTTATACAAGGAAGTCTTTGAACAGGTATTTTTATACCTCAGGTAGAATTCCAAGAATTTTTCCACAGGTAACAATTGTTGGAGGTATTATGAGAAAGAAAGAGGTACTTGGGAACATGCTTTTTGAGAATGTAATGAGTTGGTATATTTTAAAAATTCCCTACAGGGTTCTTTGTCAGAAATGTTAGGTGAGCAAATTATTATAACTAAGGATTCTTTCAGTAGGAATATAGAAACTAAATTGCCTCGACATAGTAAGACCATACTAAGTTTAATGCTGTTGGCTGTCATAAAAGAATTTACTGGAAAATGAAAACTGAAGGCTCAACTAACAGTAACATAATTATTCAATGTTGTAAAGGAGATAAATTAATTAGAGCCGGGAATGTTATAAATGAGAAGGAGGTAACTGTATAAAAATAAATGAAATGTGTGTGAACAATACTTGGAGAATACTGCTTAGGAAGAGAAGAAGGGAAATTTCAGGAAAGGCAGGACTTGAACAATCTAAGTAATCTTAAATTATATGATAATAACTGTGTGTGTTCCCCCATACTACTGTGAAATATATGAAGTTAATACAGCTGTAAAAAAACAGGGAAAATATTTTAGGACGTGAATGGACAGACAGAGGGAGGGATACTATGAAACTGTTCTAACTGGCCCTTTCTTGCTACCACCAGCCACAAGGCATGTAAACTAGAAAAAAAGAATACAGCACAGATATTTAGTAAGAATTTGTGTATAATCACTACATATTTAAAGTAGTCATTAAAATTGAACTATAAACATATGGTTAATAATGAGGTATGAGTAATTCAGGAATGTAAAGCAAAACAGACACATATTCATTCATTCTCAAATTACCACCTTCATTCAGTTCAGGGTCATGAAGATGCCAGAGCCTGTCTTTGCAGTCCATGGATAAAGCATAGAAACTAATCTTGGACTGTGGTGGCTCGTGATATTGGACTGCAGGACTGCAGTCCCCCCCCCCAGCTGTGAACCACAATGGTACAATCCTCCTAACCTCTCATAGAATGAAAGTGAATCTGGACTGCTGCCTTACCAGTCCAGATTCAGGAAGAAGACAGCAGACTGCTGATGCCCCAGAAGCCTATGCAGTGATAACTGCATAGACTGGAAGGGGATCAGACTGCAAGGTCAGCAGTCTTGGAATGTTCTCAAACAGGAACTGGAAGTGTGCATTCCAGTGTGAACGCAGACTAGTAGCTTTAGATTATTTTACGAGCAGAGATACTCAGGATGGAACAGCTTTATTTTATCATCAGGACAGCTTTGGATTATTTTGTCAGGATGGATTGCAGGTAATGAAGCAAAGGTAGGTGTGTGTGTGTGTGTGTGTGTGTGTGTGTGTGTGTGTGTGTGTGTGTGTGTGTGTGTGTGTGTGTGTGTGTGTGTGTGTGTGAAATGCCCCAGTTGATTTATACTGGTGACTATAGAGAGAACATATACCTGCTGGTGGTGGTTGGAGAATACCTCAAGCTTGAGCCCCATACCCAGGTAACAAGAGCCTGAATTCCCTACCCACCACCATTTGTGAAACCTTTGCAGATTTTTACCTCATATTTTGTTCTGTTCCTCATACAATCTGTGGTTTCTGAATTTTTAATTTCTTAAATAGTTGGTGGTGCAGTGGTTGCCTCACAGCTACAGGTTCTCGGGTTTGATTCTTGGCTGGGGTGCCTTCTTTGTGGATTCTGCATGTCTTCCCTGTGTTTGTGTGTGGGTTTGCTCTTGTGTCTTCCAATGATACAAAGACATGTGTCTGCAGTATTTCTCCCTGGGCCTCTGCTGAAAATTGGCTTTTGTTCCAAGTCAGACTTTCCTTGTTAACAAATGTTAAATAAATAACATTGACAGGCATTTGAATTTCAGACTTCATATTCTTCAGAAAGTACATAGTAACACAAAACCTTTTATTCTAAGTTTACAAGATGAATATTTGAAATTTGCCCATATCTGTGGGATTGTATTCCTCCCATTATTGGCTTTGTCCAGGCTTTTTGTGCTAAGGTTGAGAGCTATGGTGAGAACTGAATTCACTGAATGTGTTTGAGGCCTGTTTTACCCCATTACTGGCTTTGTCCAGGTGTTTTTTGCTAAGAGGTTGACAGTAATGGTGAGAACTGAGTTCACTAAATGGTAGCCATTTAAGTTTCAGTCTTCCTCTCTTTCATAAAACAGATGGTTTGGCATAGTGGTATGTTGCTGTGACTGTTTTGCACAGGGTACTGGGTTCAGGACTTGGCAGCAAAATGTATGGTGGTAACACAGCATTTTATATTAGCAACTTTTCTAGATTATGCGAGCAATGTTTAAAATGTGTCCCTGGTTTTTGGGCTTTTGCCCCCCCCCAAATACATTTTTGGCTTTTTCCAGATTTCTTTTGCTGCAAAGTTGAGAGACACAGTTGAGTGTCAAGTAGATTTTACAAGGAGCTGAGAGCTGCAGGGAAAGCAAAGTTTAGTGCAGCTTATGCTGAGTCTGCTTGCATCGTTAATAGCACAACAGGCAATGTACTTGGTTTTGATGCAGACGGCGGTGGGTTCTACTCCCAGAGGGGATGGATGCTGCCATACTGAGAATGTCCTCTTTGACAAAGATGCAGGCACTTTATTTGTAGATGAAACAATGAAATATAAAGTTGTTTGTTAGCAGCAACCTCTTCATTAGTTACAGATCTCTTTAATATGGAATTATTTAGATGACTTTTACTTCTGCAGAAATTGTGCATATTTGCTGATATTGGTGGGATGTAGAAGTTTGAGCAGACTTTTATGATGGAAATATTTTCAGTTGGGCTGTTTTGTCATTATTGGTGCATGCATTTTGTTTCATTGTTTACTGGAAAAATGTTCAAAACAATAAATTTAAAACACCCTCTAACAACTGCACTGTATTATAGAAGGAATATAATTTAATACAGTCAGGAAGGTGTATCACACAACACAGGTATGTCTTGTGTGCAAGGGGCCCATCATTTGAAAACAGCCCAATGTTAATCTCATACTAGCCAAATGTATTTTCTTTGAATGTGGATTACAACTTTTTCAATGAATGTGAGTTTCAAGAGAAGATAAGTTTTATTGCTAAGTCTGTTTTCATTGTGAGACTGCTTGCTTTGTTTAGCAGATGTCTTAGTGTCTGTGCTGTAAAATGCAAATAAAACTTTCAAATGAAATCCAAATCATTGTAGAAGTAAAGCAGTATGCACATTACACTGTTTATGGTAAATGGGGTGAAATAGCCCAGTAATGGGACATTGGTATGGCTGCAAGAGGGAATTTCCATTAGACCATGATTTTCTGAGTGGGAAGGGTGGCAAACTCAGAGAGCCCCGGCTGAACTATACCCATCAACTGTCCAGATTTTCACAGAATGAATAGATTTTTGCTTCTTATTTTTGGTTTGTTCCTCATAAAATTTGTGGTTTTCTGGCAAATCATTTAGGAATTAAGTCACTAAATAATGACAGACATTGAGTTTCAGACTTCATAACCTTCAGAAAAATGCATGCTAAAGCAAGACCTGTTATTCTATAAACTAAGTTTATACAAGAGCAATTTTAGTACTGTTTGTATGTTCCCCCAATATATTTGGCCTTGTCCAGAATTCCTGTGTTAACAGGTTGAGAGGTACGTGCAAATAAATAGCTTTATAGAATTAGGCATATCATAACCTCTCAACTGTCCCCAATTTTGGCTCAAAATGTTGCTCTCCCCCTAATAATCCCTCCACAAAATGGCAATTTTGGAAGAAAACATGGAAGGTTTACAATTAATAAATAACTGTAATAATCAGAGTTATAGATTACTTTAATTTCAGAAATGCATGTAGATTCATTTATTTTGTCAGCTGCTCAAGTTAACAGTACTAATATTAAAAAGTGTCCTTTCTTTGACAGGTTCCTAGCTGTATTGTGTGACTATTTTATATTTTTTGCATCACATTGTTGGTCCATTTTTCATAAAATTGTGTTTTTTCTGGCAAAATTAGTGGCAAATCATTAAAGATTGAAGTTAGAAAATAATGACATACATTTGAGTTTCAGATGTCATACCCTTCAGAAAATTCATACTAATGCAAGACCTACTATTCTATTAGAAAGTTTATAAGAGCAATATTTAAATATTGTCCTTATTTTTGGGCCTTTGTCTCACTTCTATGTATGGCTTTGTTCAGATTTCTTGCTCTGAGGTTGAGAGGTATGACAAATGTGTCAGGGCCATCACAGTCAGCCAGAGACATTTCAAATTGTGACATACTTGTTGCACCCCACTCCCCCATGTAGTGACTCAGGATGTGTCCAAGCAAGGCAAGGAGTAGTTATGCAGTATAAGTGTGCAGAGGATCCCCCATCCAAGGTAGACACAAGTACTACAGTGGCTTTTCATCTTTCTTTGCTTGATTTTGCTGAATGTTCTGGTTTTCTGTCATATTTTTATACTGTTTATTTTATTTTATTTATTTTATTTTACATTTGTTGACCGGGCTAGTCCAGCTGGATACATATCCCTTTTCAGTAGAGGCCCGGGGAGAAAAGCTCCAGCATAATGGCAAATACATGATGAGAACATGTTACATTTACAATATAAGAATAGGAATAACATAGATTTTATATAAGCACAAGTAGCAAAGCAACAGGTTAAACATACTAGTTGTATAGGATAAACACAGTGGAAATAATGGTCTAGGTCACTAATTATCAGGGCCCATTATGAGTACAGGAGATTTGATAAGTTAGTCAGGTTCTGTGCATGGGCATAGCCATTGTAGCTTAAGATGGTTTTTGAGGTTATTTTTGAACTGTTTATGTGAGGTCATGAGTCTAAGGGTGTTTGGCAGGGAGTTCCAAGGCTTTCCAATGGAGTTGGCATAGAGGGCGTCACCCCCCCCGAGTTCTTAGATTTAATCGTTAAGATCTGGACGTTATTAGCTGATCGAAGGGAGTTTAGGTTGGAGTAGGGGGTCAAAATACTACACAGTGAGGGAGTTCTGTCTGGATGGTGGATTATTTTAAAGGCTTCTGTGAGTTGGTTAAGTTTGAGAAGATTGGGCAGTTCCAACCAACCGAGTTTCCTAAGGTTAAGGCAGTGGTGGGTGCGATATGGGGTACCTGTTATGAATCTAGCAATATGGTTATAAGCAAGAGAGAGCATGTTAAGTTCACGTTTATTGAGGAAAGAAAGAACTGGGGAGGCATATAGTAGGGTGGAGAGGAGATGCATTCGGGCAATAGTTAGTTTGGTAGAGGGGGTTAAGAAGTTTTTTATTCTGTACATGGATCCAAGTTTTTTGTTAACCGATTTAATGGTTTGGGTAATGTGTATGTCAAATTTAAGATTATGGTCAATGGTAACACCTAGTAATTTGGTACTGGTGACAGGGGCTATGATGGTCCCGTTGATGGATTTAACATGGAAGGTTGTAATGTTAGTATTTGGGAGTTCGTTGCCAAGGGGTGTGTTGGCGTTGGGGAAAAATAGGAGTAATTTAGTTTTTGTTGGATTGAGTAGGAGTTTCAAGTCAGTGAACCATTTCTCAACTAAAGTAAAACAGAGTTGAGTAGTTGTTTGGAGTTTTGAGAGGGAGACATCGGAGCAGATCAGGGTAGAGTCATCAGCATATTGTATGCAGGTGGATTTGGGGATGACTGAGTGAAGGTCGTTTATGAAGATGGAAAACAGAAGAGGACCAAGTATGGAGCCCTGAGGAACACTGATGGTATTTGGGAGCAGGTCTGATAGTTTGTTTTGCCACAGGACAGCTTGTTGCCTACCAGTGAGGTGCGCCTGTTGATTTATGTTTCTTATTATTCAGAAAGTGCCCATTGCTCTGTGTTTTTAAATAGCGATACTTTCATGACCATCATGTAAGCGTGTCTCAGATTGTAAGATGCAAGTAAGCTTTAATAGGCATACTGTTAAAGAATTACCAACATTGAAAGCCTTTTTTGTTGCCATGCAGGGAATACTTACATAACTAGATAACCTATAAGCTTTGGGTATTGAAATGCATATGACAGTATTTGTAATAAAGGACAGGATTACATTATTTTAAGAAGCTCATTACCTTTGTTGGAGACTTGCAGTCATCTTCACAGGCTTTACCCGTAAACTAAACAGAATGCAAATCTTTCATGTGTGGTCCATAACCTGTGCAGTAATCCTTTAAGCAATTTATCTTGAGCTTGTTTCTTGTTTGCCATTCGTTTTTTATTTTGATCATGTTTTACCCATGAAACAAGTAGATAGTTGTTGTCAGGCAGCAGGTCATTTTTGGATAAGAGACCTTTTTACAAGTGGGGGTATCACAGAGATTGCTACTTTCAGCATGCTACTTGGTACTTTAATAAAACTGAATATAAATTAGAATTAGAACTGCAGTGCAAGGAGAAGTGGTTTGAGTTGAGTGCTGCTTGCTTTTTTATATACTTGATTTTGACTGGCATTCTAGTAATGTGTTTAAAAAGTAATTTATTTTTTCATGCCTCACAACCTTTTTGTTTCCATCTAGATATTAAGTAAGCTGTCATGCAGCCAGTGCACTGAATTTTTTTTTCTTCTACACTTCATTTTGTCTTGATTGGACTCTCATAATGATGGCTTGGCACCCAGGGCAGGCGTATTTAATTAAAGTTCCAGTTTTTGTGGTTTGGGCATAGCTCCTCCCCTTTCTAGTTGGCCGCATCCCTTCCCATTGGCCCCACCCATTCAGCTGTCTCTTGCAGCCCCCCTTTGACTTGAAGTCACCAGCTGCCACTGATCCTGGATATGATGCCATTCTAGCATTAGGTTTATGTATCACTATTTACGGGAAATGTTGAGTATGGACAATTCATCTGCAGTATGTCTTCAGAATGTGACAGGAAACAGGACCTTCCAAAAAGAAAACAAATAGTTGGATAGTTGATAAACAAATGTTTGAAAAGAGGGTGGACATGCACAATTCACACACAAAAAAAATATTTGGAGAGCAGGCCAGCAGGCATGATTCTTACAAGAAAACGTTTGGGGGGTTGGTAAAATGGTTAAGGTGTTTGTCTCACAGTCACAAGGTATAGACTTTGAGTCTCACCTTTGAAAGTAAAATTGGTTAAGGTTAAAATGGCCTACAGGAGCAGATTACCTAGTACTTTCCTATGGACTTATAAGATGAAGGACAAATCAAGTCACACAAGAAGCACTTCAACAGAAATCTAAACTGGAAAACTAGCCCCAGTGAGGCAGCAATGCTAAGTGCTGCATGATTGTGGCAACCCACAACAAACCTCCTTTCTCAAAAAGTTATTCTTATCTTTTAATTATTTATTTATGTTTTAATGATAATGTTAATCCATCTAAGCCTATTGTCAGCTTTCATGGGAGACCTGAGGTGGTTTTATACTGATGAATGGAAATTAGATCAAGGAACCAGAGGAAGCTCCTCTACCCTTTCAAGATGGCAGGAGGAAAGAGCTATATAAAGGCAAGTCCACTCTGGGGTGCTACTGGTGCTGTGAAGATGAGAAAACAATATGTGAATAAAAAATGCAGAAGAAATCCATGTGGCGACTTTGTGGGGAGGTGGCTTATAAAATGATGTATTGACTAAATTAATGAATGAAGATGAATCTTATGATAAAAAAGTGCAAAGTCCTGGACAATTCATTTGACAGGTTTACTCTGGAAGTAGCAGAGTTGAGCATTTCTGTAAATACAGCAGTTAGTAGAGATGGCAAGGGAGTATGTGACAGTATTTTCAATGTCTTTGTGGTTATGTTTGCTGAACAGAAGATCAAAGATGTTCAGGATGGTAAGAGATAACATGATAGTGTACTGGAAAATAAATGTGCAGTAAAACAAAGCAGGCACTATGCATTGTTGTACACATTGAAACAAGTGCTTCTGATAGATTAATAGTGACTGATACATGGCCACTAATTTGCATAAAGGCTAAGAACAGAGTATATAGAGACATATACATGGATATAGATCCTTGTTTGAAGAACTCAGGAAACCACAAAGCACAACACCAACCAGTAAAAATGAATACATGAACCACACGCTGAAATAAAGGAAGTTTGGTCTATGTGCCTTACGAAAGTGCTAACGTTTGTATTAGTTTACTCAGTCTTTTATTTATTTAGTAAAATTATCTCGACTCTGAATGCAAGGAGATCTGCTATTAGTTGACATGAATGTGTATTGGGCCCAGAGCATTTCTATTTGCTCTAGTATCTTTGAAGCAAAATGGCTGATTATGCAGAATGATTGGATGCAATCTAAGTTAGGACTGCATCTGATTTGATCTTATTTCAAGCATTAAACATGCTCACTTTGTTATAAAGAAAATGTGACACTAAGAATTTTCTGCAATGAAATGTGTTAAAAAGTACTAAAAAGAATTATTTTTGCATGAATCGAACAAACATTTGGTCAGGAAAGTGTCTCTCCTTTGATTCTAAAATTGGGGATTAGGAGACAGATCAGTAGCTGACACTATAGTATATCTGCTCTAGGATACCCATTCTAAATATTCTAAATATTGAATCACACTTAATGAAAATGTAAAACATCGGGATTAGACAAAACAAGACTATTTATTGATTGTGCGTGCATGGGAGCAAGCAAGGCTGACATCAGGAACTGTATAATAGCCAATGCACGAGCTGAATGGCAACCAAGCTTGGTTAGTGTTATTTTCTTGAAAATGCCTTTGCAGTCAATGCAGTTTAGTATTGGCCGATATAAGGATATGTCGGTCTAAGTATCCTTACATAGGCTGTAGCAGCCTCTGAAAGTGATTGGATTTCAGTGCTTAGATGATCGGTGGCTAGCACTTCCTATTTGGTAATTTTTAACTAATTTTAATACAGGAAGTCCATAATGAAGGAAACAAGTTCACCTCTAAGCAGTATGGCGGTGTGTCATAAATAGGGATTTTCCATTGGCTCAGCTTTTGAATATGATGGACGAACATGAAAACTGATTGGATGTAACGCTAACATATAAATTCTCATTGGTCAGATGTTCAAGTAATTTCTATATAAGCAAAATTGGTGTCACAAGTCTCTTAAAGATCTGATGAAGATTATTCAAACGCGCTTATCGTTTGCAAAAGAAAAGGGACTTTTTATTGTTGTTTTATAACTTTGGAGAAATTAAAATCTGCTTTTAACGGAGTACAAGTATACTTTCTGTGGACAGCGTTGCTCTGCTTCAGCCTTCATATCCAAATATACGATGCTTTGTTGTACCAGCCTTGTTTGTTTGTCTGCCATTGGTTTCTGCTGTTTATTTCAGCGTGTGGTTCATTTATTCATTTTTACTCCTTGGATGAAGATATTGGTATTCGCAATACAACAAATACAGGAAATACAACATATAAATAAAGAAATTTTACTGATATGACAGGACACATTTAATTTAGCAACCTTATTTATGGCAACATATGAAAAGGAAAACTGTTTGCCAGTGAATTTTGTAGCAAACAGCTGTAGTTTGCATGAAATACTATGAGGCTCACAAGTCTTCAGACTCCTGCATGAACAACCTCTCTTTCCCTCATCCTCTAATCTAATAAGGTGAGCCTCTACATATAACACCAAAACCTGAATCATACAGGTCTACTTCCCAAACGTTGTGTCTCTGACCATGCAGTCTCATTTCTAGGTCTCAAACTGTGGACATCCTTCACAGCTGAACTTAAAGACACTTCATCTTTACCCCATATTCAATGGACTGCTAAGATCTCCTCTACTTAATCAAGTTAAATATTCCTGCAACCCCAAAGGCCACGTAACCTAAATCAACTAATATCTCTCTGTTATCCTAACTGCCCTACTAGAGTTAATGGCTTCAGTTCTCCCACCTCAGATTGTATATACCAAGATTTTCTATATTGCTCTGTCTTCCTAAACATAAAGCAAGCTTTCTACTTAAATGTAATAGCTTTGTACTTAGTGTAATTGCTGTCAGTGTAATTTTATCCTTTCAGTTTTACTTGTTTATGTATTGCTGTATTCTTTGCATCACATATTCTTTGTATTTTATTCACTGTCACTTCAAGTTTGTATTATCTTATGTATTCTTTACAAGCATATTATGGACCTTTGGCTGAGACCAAATCTGGTCCAAAATGATCAGTGTAATAGAAGGACATACAATAATACCTAAAACAGACAACCATGTAGTACATGAAGTAAAGAAAAGAATAGCTGATAAAGACGTTTGGGCTTCTGAACTTTAGATAAAAGCACCATCTTTCACTCAGCATTTCATCATTAAGGCAGCATCAAATGTGCAAATCAGTGACTATCTGAAACAAGAAAAGAAGAACATCAAAAACAAACAAAAGAGGCATCGATATACACCACACAATGTGAGCAAACTGAATCCACAAGTAGAGAAATGCAACAGGAGCAATATACACCACACAATGTAAGCAAACTGAATCCACAAGTAGAGAAATGCAACAGGAGCAATATACACCACCCAATGTGAGCAAACTGAATCCACAAGTAGAGAAATGCAACAGGAGCAATATACACCACACAATGTGAGCAAACTGAATCCACAAGTAGAAAAATGCAACAGGAGCAATATACACCACACAATGTGAGCATACTGAATCCACAAGTAGAGAAATGCAACAGGAGCAATATACACCACACAATGTGAGCAAACTGAATCCACAAGTAGAGAAATGCAACAGGAGCAATATACACCACACAATGTGAGCAAACTGAATCCACAAGTAGAGAAATGCAACAGGAGCAATATACACCACACAATGTGAGCAAACTGAATCCACAAGTAGAGAAATGCAACAGGAGCAATATACAATACACAATGTGAACAAACTGAATCCACAAGTAGAGAAATGCAACAGGAGCAATATATACCACACAATGTGAGCAAACTGAATCCACAAGTAGAGAAATGCAACAGGAGCAATATACACCACACAATGTGAGCAAACTCAATCCACAAGTAGAGAAATGCAACAGGAGCAATATACACTACACAATGTGAGCAAACTGAATCCACAAGTAGAGAAATGAAACAGGAGCAATATACACCACACAATGTGAACAAACTGAATCCACAAGTAGAGAAATGCAACAGGAGCAATATACACCACACAATGTGAGCAAACTAAATCCACAAGTAGAGAAATGCAACAGGAGCAGTATACACCACACAATGTGAGCAAACTGAATCCACAAGTAGAGAAATGGAACAGGAGCAATATACACCACACAATGTGAGCAAACTGAATCCACAAGTAGAGAAATGCAACAGGAGCAATATACACCACACAATGTGAGCGAACTGAATCAACAAGAAGAGAAATGCAACAGGAGCAATATACACCACACAATGTGAGCAAACTGAATCCACAAGTAGAGAAATGCAGCAGGAGCAATATACACCACACAATGTGAGCAAACTGAATCCACAAGTAGAGAAATGCAACAGGAGCAATATACACCACACAATGTGAGCATACTGATTCCACAAGTAGAGAAATGCAAAAGGAGCAATATACACCACACAATGTGAGCAAACTGAATCCAAAAGTAGAGAAATGCAGCAGGAGCAATATACACCACACAATGTAAGCAAACTGAATCCACAAGTAGAGAAATGCAGCAGGAGCAATATACGCCACTCAATGTGAGCAAACTGAATCCACAAGTAGAGAAATGCAACAGGAGCAATATACACCACACAATGTGAACAAACTGAATCCACAAGTAGAGAAATGCAACAGGAGCAATATACACCACACAATGTGAGCAAACTGAATCCACAAGTAGAGAAATGCAACAGGAGCAGTATACACCACACAATGTGAGCAAACTGAATCCACAAGTAGAGAAATGGAACAGGAGCAATATACAACACACAATGTGAGCAAACTGAATCCACAAGTAGAGAAATGCAACAGGAGCAATATACACCACACAATGTGAGCGAACTGAATCCACAAGTAGAGAAATGCAACAGGAGCAATATACACCACACAATGTGAGCAAACTGAATCCACAAGTAGAGAAATGCAGCAGGAGCAATATACACCACACAATGTGAGCAAACTGAATCCACAAGTAGAGAAATGTAACAGGAGCAATACACACCACACAATGTGAGCATACTGATTCCACAAGTAGAGAAATGCAAAAGGAGCAATATACACCACACAATGTGAGCAAACTGAATCCAAAAGTAGAGAAATGCAGCAGGAGCAATATACACCACACAATGTAAGCAAACTGAATCCACAAGTAGAGAAATGCAGCAGGAGCAATATACACCACTCAATGTGAGCAAACTGAATCCACAAGTAGAGAAATGCAACAGGAGCAATATACACCACACAATGTGGCCATACTGAATCCACAAGTAGAGAAATGCAACAGGAGCAATATACACCACACAATGTGAGCAAACTGAATCCACAAGTAGAGAAATGCATCAGGAGCAATATACACCACACAATGTGAGCAAACTGAATCCACAAGTAGAGAAATGCAACAGGAGCAATGTACACCACACAATGTCAGCAAACTGAATCCACAAGTAGAGAAATGCAACAGGAGCAATATACAGAACAATGTGAGCAAACTGAATCTGCAAATAGAAAAATGCAACAGGAGCAATATACACCACACAATGTGAGCAAACTGAATCCACAGGTAGAGATATGCAACAGGAGCAATATACACCACACAATGTGAGTAAACTGAATCCACAAGTAGAGAAATGCAACAGGAGCAATATACACCACACAATGTGAGCAAACTGAATAAACAAGTAGAGAAATGCAACAGGAGCAATATACACCAAACAATGTGAGCAAACTGAATGCACAAGTAGAGAAATGCAACAGGAGCAATATATACCACACAATGTGAACATACTGAATCCACAAGTAGAGAAATGCAACAGGAGCAATATACACCACACACTGTGAGCAAACTGAATCCACACGTAGAGAAATGCAAAAGGAGCAATATACACCACACAATGTGAGCAAACTGGATCCACAAGTAGAGAAATGCAAAAGGAGCAATATACACCACACAATGTGAGCAAACTGAATCCACAAGTAGAGAAATGCAACAGGAGGAATATACACCACACAATGTGAGCAAACTGAATCCACAAGTAGAGAAATGCAACAGGAGCAATATACACCACACAATGTGAGCAAACTGGATCTACAAGTAGAGAAATGCAACAGGAGCAATATACACCACACAATGTGAGCAAACTGAATCCACAAGTAGAGAAATGCAACAGGAGGAATATACAGCACACAATGTGAGCAAACTGAATCCACAAGTAGAGAAATGCAACAGGAGGAATATACACCACACAATGTGAGCAAACTGAATCCACAAGTAGATAAATACAACAGGAGCAATATACACCACACAATGTGAGCAAACTGGATCCACAAGTAGAGAAATGCAACAGGAGCAATATACACCACACAATGTGAGCAAACTGAATCCACAAGTAGAGAAATGCAAGAGGAGAAATATACACCACACAATGTGAGCAAACTGAATCCATAAGTAGAGAAATGCAACAGGAGAAATATACACCACACAATGTGAGCAAACTGAATCCACAAGTAGAGAAGTGCAACAGGAGCAATATACACCACACAATGTAAGCAAACTGAATCCACAAGTAGAGAAATGTAACAGGAGCAATATACACCACACAATGCGAGCAAACTAAATCCACAAGTAGAGAAATGCAACAGGAGCAATATATACCACACAATGTAAGCAAACTGAATCCACAAGTAGAGAAATGCAACAGGAGTAATATACATCACACAATGTGAGCAAACTGAATACAAAAGTAGAGAAATGCAACAGGAGCAGTATACACCACACAATGTGAGCAAACTGAATCCACAAGTAGAGAAATGCAACAGGAGAAATATACACCACACACTGTGAGCAAACTGAATCCACAATTAGAGAAATGCAACAGGAGCAATGTACACCACACAATGTAAGCAAATTGAATCCACAAGTAGAGAAATGCAACAGGAGCAATATGCACCACACAATGTGAGCAAACTGAATCCACAAGTAGAGAAATGCAACAGGAGCAATATACACCACACAATGTGAGCAAACTGAATGAACAAGTAGAGAAATGCAACAGGAGCAATGTACACCACACAATGTGAGCAAACTGAATCCACAAGTAGAGAAATGCAATAGGAGCAATATACACAACACAATGTGAGCAAACTGAATCCGCAAGTAGAGAAATGCAACAGGAGCAATATACACCACACAATGTGAGCAAACTGAATCCACAGGTAGAGAAATGCAACAGGAGCAATGTACACCACACAATGTGAGCAAACTGAATCCACAAGTAGAGAAATGCAACAGGAGCAATATATACAACACAATGTGAGCAAACTGAATCCGCAAGTAGAGAAATGCAACAGGAGCAATATACACCACACAATGTGAGCAAACTGAATCCACAGGTAGAGACATGCAACAGGAGCAATACACACCACACAATGTGAGCAAACTGAATCCACAAGTAGAGAAATGCAACAGGAGCAATATACACCACACAATGTGAGCGAACTGAATAAACAAGTAGAGAAATGCAACAGGAGCAATATACAGCAATCAATGTGAGCAAACTGAATCCACAAGTAGAGAAATGCAACAGGAGCAATATATACCACACAATGTTAACATACTGAATCCACAAGTAGAGAAATGCAACAGGAGCAATATACACCACACACTGTGAGCAAACTGAATCCACAAGTAGAGAAATGTAAAAGGAGCAATATACACCACACAATGTGAGCAAACTGGATCCACAAGTAGAGAAATGCAACATGAGCAATATACACCACACAATGTGAGCAAACTGAATCCACAAGTAGAGAAATGCAACAGGAGGAATATACACCACACAATGTTAGCAAACTGAATCCACAAGTAGAGAAATGCAACAGGAGCAATATACACCACACGATGTGAGCATACTGAATCCACAAGTAGAGAAATGCAACAGGAGCAATATACACCACACAATGTGAGCAAACTGGATCCACAAGTATAGAAATGCAACAGGAGCAATATACACCACACAATGTGAGCAAACTGAATCCACAAGTAGAGAAATGCAACAGGAGCAATTTACACAACACAATGTGAGCAAACTGGATCCACAAGTAGAGAAATGCAACAGGAGCAATATACACCACACAATGTGAGCTTACTGGATCCACAGGTAGAGAAATGCAACAGGAGCAATATACACCACACAATGTGAGCAAACTGAATCCACAAGTAGAGTAATGCAAGAGGAGAAATATACACCACACAATGTGAGCAAACTGAATCCATAAGTAGAGAAATGCAACAGGAGAAATATACACCACACAATGTGAGCAAACTGAATCCACAAGTAGAGAAGTGCAACAGGAGCAATATACACCACACAATGGGAGAAAAATGAATCCACAAGTAGAGAAATGCAACAGGAGAAATATACACCACACAATGTGGGCAAACTGAATCCACAAGTAGAGAAATGCAACAGGAGCAATATACACCACACAATGTAAGCAAACTGAATCCACAAGTAGAGAAATGCAACAGGAGCAATATACACCACACAATGTGAGCAAACTGAATCCACAAGTAGAGAAATGCAACAGGAGCAATATATACTACACAATGTGAGCAAACTGAAACCACAAGTAGAGAAATGCAACAGGAGCAATATACACCACACAATGTGAGCAAACTGAAAGCACAAGTAGAGAAATGCAACAGGAGCAATATACACCACACAATCTGGGCATACTGAATCCACAAAGAGAGAAATACAACAGGAGCAATATACGCCAGACAATGTGAGCATACTGAATCCACAAGTAGAGAAATGCAATAGGAGCAATATACACCACATAATGTGAGCAAACTGAATCCACAAGTAGAAAAATACAACAGGAGCAATATACACCACACAATGTGAGCAAACTGAATCCACAAGTAGAGAAATGCAACAGGAACAATATACAATACACAATGTGAACAAACTGAATCCACAAGTAGAGAAATGCAACAGGAGCAATATATACCACACAATGTGAGCAAACTGAATACACAAGTAGAGAAATGCAACAGGAGCAATATACACCACACAATGTGAGCAAACTCAATCCACAAGTAGAGAAATGCAACAGGAGCAGTATACACTACACAATGTGAGCAAACTGAATCCACAAGTAGAGAAATGAAACAGGAGCAATATACACCACACAATGTGAACAAACTGAATCCACAAGTAGAGAAATGCAACAGGAGCAATATACACCACACAATGTGAGCAAACTGAATCCACAAGTAGAGAAATGCAACAGGAGCAATATACACCACACAATGTGAGCAAACTGAATCCACAAGTAGAGAAATGCAACAGGAGCAATATACACCACACAATGTGAGCAAACTGAATCCACAAGTAGAGAAATGCAGCAGGAGCAATATACACCACACAATGTGAGATAACTGAATCCACAAGTAGAGAAATGCAACAGGAGCAATATACACCACACAATGTGAGCATACTGATTCCACAAGTAGAGAAATGCAAACGGAGCAATATACACCACACAATGTGAGCAAACTGAATCCAAAAGTAGAGAAATGCAGCAGGAGCAATATACACCACACAATGTAAGCAAACTGAATCCACAAGTAGAGAAATGCAGCAGGAGCAATATACACCACACAATGTGAGCAAACTGAATCCACAAGTAGAGAAATGCAACAGGAGCAATGTACACCACACAATGTCAGCAAACTGAATCCACAAGTAGAGAAATGCAACAGGAGCAATATACACAACAATGTGAGCAAACTGAATCCGCAAGTAGAGAAATGCAACAGGAGCAATATACACCACACAATGTGAGCAAACTGAATCCACAGGTAGAGATATGCAACAGGAGCAATATACACCACACAATGTGAGCAAACTGAATCCACAAGTAGAGAAATGCAACAGGAGCAATATACACCACACAATGTGAGCAAACTGAATAAACAAGTAGAGAAATGCAACAGGAACAATATACACCAAACAATGTGAGCAAACTGAATCCACAAGTAGAGAAATGCAACAGGAGCAATATATACCACACAATGTGAACATACTGAATCCACAAGTAGAGAAATGCAACAGGAGCAATATACACCACACATTGTGAGCAAACTGAATCCACACGTAGAGAAATGCAAAAGGAGCAATATACACCACACAATGTGAGCAAACTGAACCCACAAGTAGAGAAGTGCAACAGGAGCAATATACACCACACAATGTAAGCAAACTGAATCCACAAGTAGAGAAATGCAACAGGAGCAATATACACCACACAATGTGAGCAAACTGAATCCACAAGTAGAGAAATGCAACAGGAGCAATATACACCACACAATGTGAACAAACTGAATCCACAAGTAGAGAAATGCAACAGGAGCAATATACACCACACAATGTAAGCAAACTGAATCCACAAGTAGAGAAATGCAACAGGAGCAATATACATCACACAATGTGAGCAAACTGAATACAAAAGTAGAGAAATGCAACAGGAGCAGTATACACCACACAATGTGAGCAAACTGAATCCACAAGTAGAGAAATGCAACAGGAGAAATATACACCACACAATGTGAGCAAACTGAATCCACAATTAGAGAAATGCAACAGGAGCAATGTACACCACACAATGTAAGCAAACTGAATCCACTAGTAGAGAAATGCAACAGGAGCAATATGCACCACACAATGTGAGCAAACTGAATCCACAAGTAGAGAAATGCAGCAGGAGCAATATACACCACACAATGTGAGCAAACTGAATGAACAAGTAGAGAAATGCAACAGAAGCAATGTACACCACACAATGTGAGCAAACTGAATCCACAAGTAGAGAAATTCAATAGGAGCAATATACACAACACAATGTGAGCAAACTGAATCCGCAAGTAGAGAAATGCAACAGGAGCAATATACACCACACAATGTGAGCAAACTGAATCCACCGTGAGAAATGCAACAGGAGCAATGTACACCACACAATGTGAGCAAACTGAATCCACAAGTAGAGAAATGCAACAGGAGCAATATATACAACACAATGTGAGCAAACTGAATCCGCAAGTAGAGAAATGCAACAGGAGCAATATACACCACACAATGTGAGCAAACTGAATCCACAGGTAGAGCCATGCAACAGGAGCAATACACACCACACAATGTGAGCAAACTGAATCCACAAGTAGAGAAATGCAACAGGAGCAATATACACCACACAATGTGAGCAAACTGAATAAACAAGTAGAGAAATGCAACAGGAGCAATATACAGCAATCAATGTGAGCAAACTGAATCCACAAGTAGAGAAATGCAACAGGAGCAATATATACCACACAATGTGAACATACTGAATCCACAAGTAGAGAAATGCAACAGGAGCAATATACACCACACACTGTGAGCAAACTGAATCCACAAGTAGAGAAATGTAAAAGGAGCAATATACACCACACAATGTGAGCAAACTGGATCCACAAGTAGAGAAATGCAACAGGAGCAATATACACCACACAATGTGAGCAAACTGAATCCACAAGTAGAGAAATGCAACAGGAGGAATATACACCACACAATGTTAGCAAACTGAATCCACAAGTAGAGAAATGCAACAGGAGCAATATACACCACACGATGTGAGCCTACTGAATCCACAAGTAGAGAAATGCAACAGGAGCAATATACACCACACAATGTGAGCAAACTGGATCCACAAGTATAGAAATGCAACAGGAGCAATATACACCACACAATGTGAGCAAACTGAATCCACAATTAGAGAAATGCAACAGGAGCAATTTACACCACACAATGTGAGCAAACTGGATCCACAAGTAGAGAAATGCAACAGGAGCAATATACACCACACAATGTGAGCAAACTGGATCCACAAGTAGAGAAATGCAACAGGAGCAATATACACCACACAATGTGAGCAAACTGAATCCACAAGTAGAGTAATACAAGAGGAGCAATATACACCACACAATGTGAGCAAACTGAATCCATAAGTAAAGAAATGCAACAGGAGAAATATACACCACACAATGTGAGCAAACTGAATCCACAAGTAGAGAAGTGCAACAGGAGCAATATACACCACACAATGTAAGCAAACTGAATCCACAAGTAGAGAAATGCAACAGGAGCAATATACACCACACAATGTGAGCAAACTGAATCCACAAGTAGAGAAATGCAACAGGAGCAATATACACCACACAATGTAAGCAAACTGAATCCACATGTAGATAAATGCAACAGGAGCAATATACACCACACAATGTGAGCAAACTGAATACAAAAGTAGAGAAATGCAACAGGAGCAATATACACCACACAATGTGAGCAAACTGAATCCACAAGCAGAGAATTGCAACAGGAGAAATATACACCACACAATGTGGGCAAACTGAATCCACAAGTAGAGAAATGCAACAGGAGCAATATACACCACACAATGTGAGCAAACTGAATCCACAAGTAGAGAAATGCAACAGGAGCAATATATACTACACAATGTGAGCAAACTGAAACCACAAGTAGAGAAATGCAACAGGAGCAATATACACCACACAATGTGAGCAAACTGAAAGCACAAGTAGAGAAATGCAACAGGAGCAATATACACCACACAATCTGGGCATACTGAATCCACAAAGAGAAATACAACAGGAGCAATATCATGAGACAATGTGAGCATACTGAATCCACAAGTAGAGAAATGCAACAGGAGCAATATACACCACATAATGTGAGCAAACTGAATCCACAAGTAGAAAAATACAACAGGAGCAATATACACCACACAATGTGAGCAAACTGAATCCACAAGTAGAGAAATGCAACAGGAACAATATACAATACACAATGTGAACAAACTGAATCCACAAGTAGAGAAATGCAACAGGAGCAATATATACCACACAATGTGAGCAAACTGAATCCACAAGTAGAGAAATGCAACAGGAGCAATATACACCACACAATGTGAGCAAACACAATCCACAAGTAGAGAAATGCAACAGGAGCAGTATACACTACACAATGTGAGCAAACTGAATCCACAAGTAGAGAAATGAAACAGGAGCAATATACACCACACAATGTGAACAAACTGAATCCACAAGTAGAGAAATGCAACAGGAGCAATATACACCACACAATGTGAGCAAACTGAATCCACAAGTAGAGAAATGCAACAGGAGCAGTATACTCCACACAATGTGAGCAAACTGAATCCACAAGTAGAGAAATGGAACAGGAGCAATATACACCACACAATGTGAGCAAACTGAATCCACAAGTAGAGAAATGCAACAGGAGCAATATAGACCACAAAATTTGAGCGAACTGAATCCACAAGTAGAGAAATGCAACAGGAGCAATATACACCACACAATGTGAGCAAACTGAATCCACAAGTAGAGAAATGCAGCAGGAGCAATATACACCACACAATGTGAGCAAACTGAATCCACAAGTAGAGAAATGCAGCAGGAGCAATATACACCACACAATGTGAGCAAACTGAATCCACAAGTAGAGAAATGCAACAGGAGCAATGTACACCACACAATGTCAGCAAACTGAATCCACAAGTAGAGAAATGCAACAGGAGCAATATACACCACACAATGTGAGCAAACTGAATCCACAAGTAGAGAAATGCAACAGAGCAATATACACCACACAATGTGAGCAAACTGAATCCACAGGTAGAGATATGCAGCAGGAGCAATATACACCACACAATGTGAGCAAACTGAATCCACAAGTAGAGAAATGCAACAGGAGCAATATACACCACACAATGTGAGCAAACTGAATCCACAAGTAGAGAAATGCAACAGGAGCAATATACACCACACAATGTGAGCAAACTGAATCCACAAGTAGAGAAATGCAACAGGAGCAATATACACCACACAATGTGAGCAAACTGAATCCACAAGTAGAGAAATGCAACAGGAGCAATATACACCACACAATGTGAGCAAACTGAATCCACAAGTAGAGAAATGCAACAGGAGCAATATACACCACACAATGTGAGCAAACTGAACCCACAAGTAGAGAAATGCAGCAGGAGCAATATACACCACACAATGTGAGCAAACTGAATCCACAAGTAGAGAAATGCAACAGGAGCAATATACACCACACAATGTGAGCAAACTGATTCCACAAGTAGAGAAATGCAAAAGGAGCAATATACACCACACAATGTGAGCAAACTGAATCCACAAGTAGAGAAATGCAACAGGAGCAATATACACCACACAATGTGAGCAAACTGAATCCACAAGTAGAGAAATGCAACAGGAGCAATATACACCACACAATGTGAGCAAACTGAATCCACAAGTAGAGAAATGCAACAGGAGCAATATACACCACACAATGTGAGCAAACTGAATCCACAAGTAGAGAAATGCAACAGGAGCAATATACACCACACAATGTGAGCAAACTGAATCCACAAGTAGAGAAATGCAACAGGAGCAATATACACCACACAATGTGAGCAAACTGAATCCACAAGTAGAGAAATGCAACAGGAGCAATATACACCACACAATGTGAGCAAACTGAATCCACAAGTAGAGAAATGCAACAGGAGCAATATACACCACACAATGTGAGCAAACTGAATCCACAAGTAGAGAAATGCAACAGGAGCAATATACACCACACAATGTGAGCAAACTGAATCCACAAGTAGAGAAATGCAACAGGAGCAATATACACCACACAATGTGAGCAAACTGAATCCACAAGTAGAGAAATGCAACAGGAGCAGTATACACAACACAATGTGAGCAAACTGAATCCACAAGTAGAGAAATGGAACAGGAGCAATATACACCACACAATGTGAGCAAACTGAATCCACAAGTAGAGAAATGCAACAGGAGCAATATACACCACACAATGTGAGCAAACTGAATCCACAAGTAGAGAAATGCAACAGGAGCAATATACACCACACAATGTGAGCAAACTGAATCCACAAGTAGAGAAATGCAACAGGAGCAATATACACCACACAATGTGAGCAAACTGAATCCACAAGTAGAGAAATGCAACAGGAGCAATATACACCACACAATGTGAGCAAACTGAATCCACAAGTAGAGAAATGCAACAGGAGCAATATACACCACACAATGTGAGCAAACTGAATCCACAAGTAGAGAAATGCAACAGGAGCAATATACACCACACAATGTGAGCAAACTGAATCCACAAGTAGAGAAATGCAACAGGAGCAATATACACCACACAATGTGAGCAAACTGAATCCACAAGTAGAGAAATGCAACAGGAGCAATATACACCACACAATGTGAGCAAACTGAATCCACAAGTAGAGAAATGCAACAGGAGCAATATACACCACACAATGTGAGCAAACTGAATCCACAAGTAGAGAAATGCAACAGGAGCAATATACACCACACAATGTAAGCAAACTGAATCCACAAGTAGAGAAATGCAACAGGAGCAATATACACCACACAATGTGAGCAAACTGAATCCACAAGTAGAGAAATGCAACAGGAGCAATATACACCACACAATGTGAGCAAACTGAATCCACAAGTAGAGAAATGCAACAGGAGCAATATACACCACACAATGTGAGCAAACTGAATCCACAAGTAGAGAATTGCAACAGGAGCAATATATACCACACAATGTGAGCAAACTGAATCCACAAGTAGAGAAATGCAAAAGAGCAATATACACCACACAATGTGAGCAAACTGAATGCACAAGTAGAGAAATGCAACAGGAGCAATATACACCACACAATCTGAGCATACTGAATCCACAAATAGAGAAATGCAACAGGAGCAATATACACCACACAATGTGAGCAAACTGAATCCACAAGTAGAGAAATGCAACCGGAGCAATATACACCACACAATGTGAGCAAACTGAATCCGCAAGTAGAGAAATGCAACCGGAGCAATATACACCACACAATGTGAGCAAACTGAATCCACAGCTAGAGAAATGCAACAGGAGCAATATACACCACACAATGTGAGCAAACTGAATCCACAAGTAGAGAAATGCAACAGGAGCATTATACACCACACAATGTCAACAAACTGAATCCACATGTAGAGAAATGCAAAAGGAGCAATATACACCACACAATGTGAGCAAACTGAATCCACAAGTAGAGAAATGCAACAGGAGCAATATATACCACACAATGTGAACATACTGAATCCACAAGTAGAGAAATGCAACAGGAGCAATATAAACCACACACTTTGAGCAAACTGAATCCACAAGTAGAGAAATGCAACAGGAGCCATATACACCACACAATGTGAGCAAACTGAATCCACAAGTAGAGAAATGCAACAGGAGCAATATGCACCACACAATGTGAGCAAACTGAATCCACAAGTAGAGAAATGCAACAGGAGCAATATACACCACACAATGTGAGCAAACTGAATCCACAGGTAGAGAAATGCAACAGGAGCTATATACACCACTCAATGTGAACATACTGAATTGAGAAATGCAACAGGAGCAATATATACCACACAATGTAACCAAACTGAATCCACAAGTAGAGAAATGCAGGAGGAGCAATATACACCACACAATGTGAGCATACTGAATCCACAAGTAGAGAAATGCAAGAGGAGCAATATACACCACACAATGTGAGCAAACTGAATCCACAAGTAGAGAAATGCAACAGGAGCAATATACACCACACAATGTGAGCAAACTGAATCCACAAGTAGAGAAATGCAACAGGAGCAATATACACCACACAATGTGAGCATACTGAATCCACAAGTAGAGAAATGCAACAGGAGCAATATACACCACATAATGTGAGCAAACTGAATCCACACGTAGAGAAATGCAACAGGAGCAATATACACCACACAATGTGAGCAAACTGAATCCACAAGTAGAGAAATGCAACAGGAGCAATATACACCACACAATGTGAGCATACTGATTCGAGAAATGCAACAGGAGCAATATACACCACACAATGTGAGCAGACTGAATCCACATGTAGAGAAATGCAACAGGAGGAATATACACCACACAATGTTAGCAAACTGAATCCACAAGTAGAGAAATGCAACAGGAGCAATATACACCACACGATGTGAGCATACTGAATCCACAAGTAGAGAAATGCAACAGGAGCAATATACACCACACAATGTGAGCAAACTGGATCCACAAGTATAGAAATGCAACAGGAGCAATATACACCAAACAATGTGAGCAAACTGAATCCACAAGTAGAGAAATGCAACACGAGCAATTTAAACAACACAATGTGAGCAAACTGGATCCACAAGTAGAGAAATGCAACAGGAGCAATATACACCCCACAATGTGAGCTTACTGGATCCACAGGTAGAGAAATGCAACAGGAGCAATATACACCACACAATGTGAGCAAACTGAATCCACAAGTAGAGTAATGCAAGAGGAGCAATATACACCACACAATGTGAGCAAACTGAATCCATAAGTAGAGAAATGCAACAGGAGAAATATACACCACACAATGTGAGCAAACTGAATCCACAAGTAGAGAAGTGCAACAGGAGCAATATACACCACACAATGTGAGCAAACTGAATCCACAAGTAGAGAAATGCAACAGGAGAAATATACACCACACAATGTGGGCAAACTGAATCCACAAGTAGAGAAATGCAACAGGAGCAATATACACCACACAATGTAAGCAAACTGAATCCACAAGTAGAGAAATGCAACAGGAGCAATATACACCACACAATGTGAGCAAACTGAATCCACAAGTAGAGAAATGCAACAGGAGCAATATATACTACACAATGTGAGCAAACTGAAACCACAAGTAGAGAAATGCAACAGGAGCAATATACACCACACAATGTGAGCAAACTGAATCCACAAGTAGAGAAATGCAACAGGAGCAATATACACCACACAATGTGAGCAAACTGAATCCACAAGTAGAGAAATGCAACAGGAGCAATATACACCACACAATGTGAGCAAACTGAATCCACAAGTAGAGAAATGGAACAGGAGCAATATACACCACACAATGTGAGCAAACTGAATCCACAAGTAGAGAAATGCAACAGGAGCAATATACACCACACAATGTGAGCAAACTGAATCCACAAGTAGAGAAATGCAACAGGAGCAATATACACCACACAATGTGAGCAAACTGAATCCACAAGTAGTGAAATGCAACAGTAGTAATATACACCACACAATGTAAGCAAACTGAATCCACAAGTAGAGAAATGCAACAGGAGCAATATACACCACACAATGTGAGCAAACTGAATAAACAAGTAGAGAAATGCAACAGGAGCAATATACACCAAACAATGTGAGCAAACTGAATCCACAAGTAGAGAAATGCAACAGGAGCAATATATACCACACAATGTGAACATACTGAATCCACAAGTAGAGAAATGCAACAGGAGCAATATACACCACACATTGTGAGCAAACTGAATCCACACGTAGAGAAATGCAAAAGAAGCAATATACACCACACAATGTGAGCAAACTGAATCCACAACTAGAGAAGTGCAACAGGAGCAATATACACCACACAATGTAAGCAAACTGAATCCACAAGTAGAGAAATGCAACAGGATCAATATACACCACAAAATGTGAGCAAACTGAATCCACAAGTAGAGAAATGCAACAGGAGCAATATACACCACACAATGTGAACAAACTGAATCCACAAGTAGAGAAATGCAACAGGAGCAATATACACCACACAATGTAAGCAAACTGAATCCACAAGTAGAGAAATGCAACAGGAGCAATATACATCACACAATGTGGGCAAACTGAATACAAAAGTAGAGAAATGCAACAGGAGCAGTATACACCACACAATGTGAGCAAACTGAATCCACAAGTAGAGAAATGCAACAGGAGAAATATACACCACACAATGTGAGCAAACTGAATCCACAATTAGAGAAATGCAATAGGAGCAATGTTCACCACACAATGTAAGCAAACTGAATCCACAAGTAGAGAAATGCAGCAGGAGCAATATACACCACACAATGTGAGCAAACTGAATGAACAAGTAGAGAAATGCAACAGGAGCAATGTACACCACACAATGTGAGCAAACTGCATCCACAAGTAGAGAAATGCAATAGGAGCAATATACACAACACAATGTGAGCAAACTGAATCCGCAAGTAGAGAAATGCAACAGGAGCAATATACACCACACAATGTGAGCAAACTGAATCCACAGGTAGAGAAATGCAACAGGAGCAATGTACACCACACAATGTGAGCAAACTGAATCCACAAGTAGAGAAATGCAACAGGAGCAATATATACAACACAATGTGAGCAAACTGAATCCGCAAGTAGAGAAATGCAACAGGAGCAATATACACCACACAATGTGAGCAAACTGAATCCACAGGTAGAGACATGCAACAGGAGCAATACACACCACACAATGTGAGCAAACTGAATCCACAAGTAGAGAAATGCAACAGGAGCAATATACACCACACAATGTGAGTAAACTGAATAAACAAGTAGAGAAATGCAACAGGAGCAATATACAGCAATCAATGAGAGCAAACTGAATCCACAAGTAGAGAAATGCAACAGGAGCAATATATACCACACAATGTGAACATACTGAATCCACAAGTAGAGAAATGCAACAGGAGCAATATACACCACACACTGTGAGCAAACTGAATCCACAAGTAGAGAAATGTAAAAGGAGCAATATACACCACACAATGTGAGCAAACTGAATCCACAAGTAGAGAAATGCAACAGGAGCAATTTACACCACACAATGTGAGCAAACTGGATCCACAAGTAGAGAAATGCAACAGGAGCAATATACACCACACAATGTGAGCAAACTGGATCCACAAGTAGAGAAATGCAACAGGAGCAATATACACCACACAATGTGAGCAAACTGAATCCACAAGTAGAGTAATGCAAGAGGAGCAATATACACCACACAATGTGAGCAAACTGAATCCATAAGTAGAGAAATGCAACAGGAGAAATATACAACACACAATGTGAGCAAACTGAATCCACAAGTAGAGAAGTGCAACAGGAGCAATATACACCACACAATGTAAGCAAACTGAATCCACAAGTAGAGAAATGCAACAGGAGCAATATACACCACACAATGTGAGCAAACTGAATCCACAAGTAGAGAAATGCAACAGGAGCAATATACACCACACAATGTAAGCAAACTGAATCCACATGTAGATAAATGCAACAGGAGCAATATACACCACACAATGTGAGCAAACTGAATACAAAAGTAGAGAAATGCAACAGGAGCAATATACACCACACAATGTGAGCAAACTGAATCCACAAGTAGAGAAATGCAACAGGAGAAATATACACCACACAATGTGGGCAAACTGAATCCACAAGTAGAGAAATGCAACAGGAGCAATATACACCACACAATGTGAGCAAACTGAATCCACAAGTAGAGAAATGCAACAGGAGCAATATATATACACAATGTGAGCAAACTGAAACCACAAGTAGAGAAATGCAACAGGAGCAATATACACCACACAATGTGAGCAAACTGAAAGCACAAGTAGAGAAATGCAACAGGAGCAATATACACCACACAATCTGGGCATACTGAATCCACAAAGAGAGAAATACAACAGGAGCAATATACGCCAGACAATGTGAGCATACTGAATCCACAAGTAGAGAAATGCAACAGGAGCAATATACACCACATAATGTGAGCAAACTGAATCCACAAGTAGAAAAATACAACAGGAGCAATATACACCACACAATGTGAGCAAACTGAATCCACAAGTAGAGAAATGCAACAGGAACAATATACAATACACAATGTGAACAAACTGAATCCACAAGTAGAGAAATGCAACAGGAGCAATATATACCACACAATGTGAGCAAACTGAATCCACAAGTAGAGAAATGCAACAGGAGCAATATACACCACACAATGTGAGCAAACACAATCCACAAGTAGAGAAATGCAACAGGAGCAGTATACACTACACAATGTGAGCAAACTGAATCCACAAGTAGAGAAATGAAACAGGAGCAATATAAACCACACAATGTGAACAAACTGAATCCACAAGTAGAGAAATGCAACAGGAGCAATATACACCACACAATGTGAGCAAACTGAATCCACAAGTAGAGAAATGCAACAGGAGCAGTATACACCACACAATTTGAGCAAACTGAATCCACAAGTAGAGAAATGGAACAGGAGCAATATACACCACACAATGTGAGCAAACTGAATCCACAAGTAGAGAAATGCAACAGGAGCAATATACACCACACAATGTGAGCGAACTGAATCCACAAGTAGAGAAATGCAACAGGAGCAATACACACCACACAATGTGAGCAAACTGAATCCACAAGTAGAGAAATGCAGCAGGAGCAATATACACCACACAATGTGAGCAAACTGAATCCACAAGTAGAGAAATGCAACAGGAGCAATATACACCACACAATGTGAGCATACTGATTCCACAAGTAGAGAAATGCAAAAGGAGCAATATACACCACACAATGTGAGCAAACTGAATCCAAAAGTAGAGAAATGCAGCAGGAGCAATATACACCACACAATGTAAGCAAACTGAATCCACAAGTAGAGAAATGCAGCAGGAGCAATATACACCACACAATGTGAGCAAACTGAATCCACAAGTAGAGAAATGCAACAGGAGCAATGTACACCACACAATGTCAGCAAACTGAATCTACAAGTAGAGAAATGCAACAGGAGCAATATACACAACAATGTGAGCAAACTGAATCCGCAAGTAGAGAAATGCAACAGGAGCAATATACACCACACAATGTGAGCAAACTGAATCCACAGGTAGAGATATGCAAAAGGAGCAATATACACCACACAATGTGAGCAAACTGAATCCACAAGTAGAGAAATGCAACAGGAGCAATATACACCACACAATGTGAGCAAACTGAATAAACAAGTAGAGAAATGCAACAGGAGCAATATACACCAAACAATGTGAGCAAACTGAATCCACAAGTAGAGAAATGCAACAGGAGCAATATACTCCACGCATTGTGAGCAAACTGAATCCACACGTAGAGAAATGCAAAAGGAGCAATATACACCGCACAATGTGAGCAAAATGGATCCCCAAGTAGAGAAATGCAAAAGGAGCAATATACACCACACAATGTGAGCAAACTGAATCCACAAGTAGAGAAATGCAACAGGAGGAATATACACCACACAATGTGAGCAAACTGAATCCACAAGTAGAGAAATGCAACAGGAGCAATATACACCACACAATGTGAGCAAACTGGATCCACAAGTAGAGAAATGCAACAGGAGCAATATACACCACACAATGTGAGCAAACTGAATCCACAAGTAGAGAAATGCAACAGGAGGAATATACACCACACAATGTGAGCAAACTGAATCCACAAGTAGAGAAATGCAACAGGAGGAATATACACCACACAATGTGAGCAAACTGAATCCACAAATAGAGAAAGCAACAGGAGCAATATACACCACACAATGTGAGCAAACTGGATCCACAAGTAGAGAAATGCAACAGGAGCAATATACACCACACAATGTGAGCAAACTGAATCCACAAGTAGAGAAATGCAAGAGGAGAAATATACACCATACAATGTGAGCAAACTGAATCCATAAGTAGAGAAATGCAACAGGAGAAATATACACCACACAATGTGAGCAAACTGAATCCACAAGTAGAGAAGTGCAACAGGAGCAATATACACCACACAATGTAAGCAAACTGAATCCACAAGTAGAGAAATGCAACAGGAGCAATATACACCACACAATGTGAGCAAACTGAATCGACAAGTAGAGAAATGCAACAGGAGCAATATACACCACACAATGTAAGCAAACTGAATCCACTAGTAGAGAAATGCAACAGGAGCAATATACATCACACAATGTGAGCAAACTGAATACAAAAGTAGAGAAATGTAACAGGAGCAATATACACCACACAATGTGAGCAAACTGAATCCACAAGTAGAGAAATGCAACAGGAGAAATATACACCACACAATGTGAGCAAACTGAATCCACAATTAGAGAAATGCAACGGGAGCAATGTACACCACACAATGTAAGCAAACTGAATCCACAAGTAGAGAAATGCAACAGGAGCAATATACACCACACAATGTGAGCAAACTGAATCCACAAGTAGAGAAATGCAGCAGGAGCAATATACACCACACAATGTGAGCAAACTGAATCCACAAGTAGAGAAATGCAACAGGAGCAATGTACACCACACAATGTGAGCAAACTGAATCCACAAGTAGAGAAATGCAATAGGAGCAATATACACAACACAATGTGAGCAAACTGAATCCGCAAGTAGAGAAATGCAACAGGAGCAATATACACCACACAATGTGAGCAAACTGAATCCACAGGTAGAGAAATGCAACAGGAGCAATGTACACCACACAATGTGAGCAAACTGAATCCACAAGTAGAGAAATGCAACAGGAACAATATACACAACACAATGTGAACAAACTGAATCCGCAAGTAGAGAAATGCAACAGGAGCAATATACACCACACAATGTGAGCAAACTGAATCCACAGGTAGAGACATGCAACAGGAGCAATATACACCACACAATGTGAGCAAACTGAATCCACAAGTAGAGAAATGCAACAGGAGCAATATACACCACACAATGTGAGCAAACTGAATAAACAAGTAGAGAAATGCAACAGGAGCAATATACAGCAAACAATGTGAGCAAACTGAATCCACAAGTAGAGAAATGCAACAGGAGCAATATATACCACACAATGTGAACATACTGAATCCACAAGTAGAGAAATGCAACAGGAGCAATATACACCACACACTGTGAACAAACTGAATCCACAAGTAGAGAAATGTAAAAGGAGCAATATACACCACACAATGTGAGCAAACTGGATCCACAAGTAGAGAAATGCAACAGGAGCAATATACACCACACAATGTGAGCAAACTGAATCCACAAGTAGAGAAATGCAACAGGAGGAATATACACCACACAATGTGAGCAAACTGAATCCACAAGTAGAGAAATGCAACAGGAGCAATATACACCACACGATGTGAGCATACTGAATCCACAAGTAGAGAAATGCAGCAGGAGCAATATACACCACACAATGTGAGCAAACTGGATCCACAAGTATAGAAATGCAACAGGAGCAATATACACCACACAATGTGAGCAAACTGAATCCACAAGTAGAGAAATGCAACAGGAGCAATATACACCACACAATGTGAGCAAACTGGATCCACAAGTAGAGAAATGCAACAGGAGCAATATACACCACACAATGTGAGCAAACTGAATCCACAAGTAGAGAAATGCAAGAGGAGCAATATACACCACACAATGTGAGCAAACTGAATCCATAAGTAGAGAAATGCAACAGGAGAAATATACACCACACAATGTGAGCAAACTGAATCCACAAGTAGAGAAGTGCAACAGGAGCAATATACACCACACAATGTAAGCAAACTGAATCCACAAGTAGAGAAATGCAACAGGAGCAATATACACCACACAATGTGAGCAAACTGAATCCACAAGTAGAGAAATGCAACAGGAGCAATATACACCACACAATGTAAGCAAACTGAATCCACAAGTAGAGAAATGCAACAGGAGCAATATACACCACACAATGTGAGCAAACTGAATACAAAAGTAGAGGAAATGCAACAGGAGCAATATACACCACACAATGTGAGCAAACTGAATCCACAAGTAGAGAAATGCAACAGGAGAAATATACACCACACAATGTGAGCAAACTGAATCCACAAGTAGAGAAATGCAACAGGAGCAATATACACCACACAATGTAAGCAAACTGAATCCACAAGTAGAGAAATGCAACAGGAGCAATATACACCACACAATGTGAGCAAACTGAATCCACAAGTAGAGAAATGCAACAGGAGCAATATATACTACACAATGTGAGCAAACTGAAACCACAAGTAGAGAAATGCAACAGGAGCAATATACACCACACAATGTGAGCAAACTGAATGCACAAGTAGAGAAATGCAACAGGAGCAATATACACCACACAATCTGGGCATACTGCATCCACAAAGAGAGAAATACAACAGGAGAAATATACACCAGACAATGTGAGCATACTGAATCCACAAGTAGAGAAATGCAACAGGAGCAATATACACCACATAATGTGAGCAAACTGAATCCACAAGTAGAAAAATACAACAGGAGCAATATACACCAGACAATGTGAGCAAACTGAATCCACAAGTAGAGAAATGCAACAGGAGCAATATACACCACACAATGTGAGCATACTGAATCGAGAAATGCAACAGGAGAAATATACACCACACAATGTGAGCAAACTGAATCCACTAGTAGAGAAATGCAACAAGAGCAATATACACCACACAATGTGAGCAAACTGAATCCACAAGTAGAGAATTGCAACAGGAGCAATATATACTACAAAATGTGAGCAAACTGAATCCACAAGTAGAGAAATGCAACAAGAGCAATATACACCACACAATGTGAGCAAACTGAATGCACAAGTAGAGAAATGCAACAGGAGCAATATACACCACACAATCTGAGCATACTGAATCCACAAATAGAGAAATGCAACAGGAGCAATATACACCACACAATGTGAGCAAACTGAATCCACAAGTAGAGAAATGCAACCGGAGCAATATACACCACACAATGTGAGCAAACTGAATCCGCAAGTAGAGAAATGCAACCGGAGCAATATACACCACACAATGTGAGCAAACTGAATCCACAGCTAGAGAAATGCAACAGGAGCAATATACACCACACAATGTGAGCAAACTGAATCCACAAGTAGAGAAATGCAACAGGAGCTATATACACCACTCAATGTGAGCATACTGAATTGAGAAATGCAACAGGAGCAATATATACCACACAATGTGACCAAACTGAATCCACAAGTAGAGAAATGCAGGAGGAGCAATATACACCACACAATGTGAGCATACTGAATCCACAAGTAGAGAAATGCAAGAGGAGCAATATACACCACACAATGTGAGCAAACTGAATCCACAAGTAGAGAAATGCAACAGGAGCAATATACACCACACAATGTGAGCAAACTGAATCTACAAGTAGAGAAATGCAAGAGGAGCAATATACACCACACAATGTGAGCACACTGAATCCACAAGTAGAGAAATGCAACAGGAGCAATATACACCACACAATGTGAGCAAACTGAATCCACAAGTAGAGAAATGCAACAGGAGCAATATACACCACACAATGTGAGCAAACTGAATCCACAAGTAGAGAAATGCAACAGGAGCAATATACACCACACAATGTGAGCAAACTGAATCCACAAGTAGAGAAATGCAACAGGAGCAATATACACCACACAATGTAAGCAAACTGAATCCACAAGTAGAGAAATGCAACAGGAGCAATATACACCACACAATGTTAGCAAACTGAATCCGCAAGTAGAGAAATGCAACAGGAGCAATATATACTACACAATGAGCAAACTGAATCCACAAGTAGCGAAATGCAACAGGAACAATATACACCACACAATGTGAGCAAACAATGCACAAGTAGAGAAATGCAACAGGAGCAATATACACCACACAATCTGAGCGTACTGAATCCACAAATAGAGAAATGCAACAGGAGCAATATACACCACACATTGTGAGCATACTGAATCCACAAGTAGAGAAATGCAACAGGAGCAATATACACCACATAATGTGAGCAAACTGAATCCACACGTAGAGAAATGCAACAGGAGCAATATACACCACACAATGTGAGCAAACTGAATCCACAAGTAGAGAAATGCAACAGGAGCAATATACACCACACAATGTGAGCATACTGAATCGAGAAATGCAACAGGAGCAATATACACCACACAATGTGAGCAGACTGAATCCACAAGTAGAGAAATGCAACAGGAGCAATATACACCACACAATGTGAGCAAACTGAATCCACAAGTAGAGAAATGCAACAGGAGCAATATATACTTCACAATGTGAGCAAACTGAATCCACAAGTAGAGTAATGCAACAGGAGCAATATACACCACACAATGTGAGCAAACTGAATGCACAAGTAGAGAAATGCAACAGGAGCAATATACACCACACAATCTGATCATACTGAATCCACAAATAGAGAAATGCAACAGGAGCAATATACACCACACAATGTGAGCAAACTGAATCCACAAGTAGAGAAATGCAAGAGGAGCAATATACACCACACAATGTGAGCAAACTGAATCCACAAGTAGAGAAATGCAACAGGAGTTATATACACCACACAATGTGAGCATACTGAATCGAGAAATGCAACAGGAGCAATATACACCACACAATGTGAGCAAACTGAATCCACAAGTAGAGAAATGCAACAGGAGCAATATACACCACACAATGTGAGCATACTTAATCCACAAGTAGAGAAATGCAATAGGGGCAATATACACCAAACAATGTGAGGAAACTGAATCCACAAGTAGAGAAATGCAACAGGAGCAATATACACCACACAATGTGAGCAAACTGAATCCACAAGTAGAGAAATGCAACAGGAGCAATATACACCACACAATGTGCGCAAACTGAATCCACAAGTAGAGAAATGCAACAGGAGCAATATACACCACACAATGTGAACACACTGACTCCCCAAGTAGAGAAATGCAACAGGAGCAATATACACCACACAGTGTGAGCAAACTTTATCCACAAGTAGAGAAATGCAACAGGAGCAATATACACCACACAGTGTGAGCAAACTGAATCCACAAGTAGAGAAATGCAACAGGAGCAATATACACCACACAATGTGAGCAAACTGAATCCACAAGTAGAGAAATGCAAGAGGAGCAATATATACTTCACAATGTGAGCAAACTGAATCCACAAGTAGAGAAATGCAACAGGAGCAATATACACCACACAGTGTGAGCAAACTGAATACAAAAGTAGATAAATGCAACAGGAGCAATATACACCACACACTGTGAGCATACGGAATCCACAAGTAGAGAAATGCAACAGGAGCAATATACACCACACACTGTGAGCATACTGAATCCACAAGTAGAGAAATGCAACAGGAGCAATATACACCACACAATGTCAGCAAACTGAATCCACAAGTAGAGAAATGCAACAGGAGCAATGTACACCACACAATGTGAGCAAACTGAATCCACAAGTAGAGAAATGCAACAGGAGCAATATACACCACACACTGTGAGCATACTGAATCTACAAGTAGAGAAATGCAACAGGAGCAATATACACCACACAATGTGAGCAAACTGAATACAAAAGTAGATAAATGCAACAGGAGCAATATACACCACACACTGTGAGCATACAGAATCCACAAGTAGAGAAATGCAACACGAGCAATATACACCACACACTGTGAGCATACTGAATCCACAAGTAGAGAAATGCAACAGGAGCAATATACACCACACAATGTGAGCAAACTGAATCCACAAGTAGAGAAATGCAACAGGAGCAAGTCAGCTGCTTCCTAGCTTACAGCTATTTTGCTGTGCATTTGGAGCTCAGTATTGGTGGTTCATGTCTGTGGACTGGCTATTTTTTCTTTACTTTAGGTGCAGAGTCCCTTCCTCTTCCATTTTGATATTATGATTATGATATATTTATTTTTCTTATTTAATTTGTCCTTTTTTCCGGGTTGCAATATGCATTTATTTATATATCATAGGATGATAGATCACATAGATCATAGATAGGATGATTTTTAGCTTTTGTCCGCTCATCTGCTTTTGCCAACAGGAAAGGCTATACTGTCCAGCTATGTTCATTTGTCGCTCACACTCTGCAGTGATCCCCTGGTACTACAAGGCTCTGTTTTTTGTTGTTACAAAGAGTCAGCAACATTACAGTTTGACTGGGTTGAATGCCGATTGACATAATATGCACCGATCAGAAGTTAGGAAACCACCATTTAGGAAGGGGATGGTATGCATTAGTTTAGAAACATTTAAGAAGGGGAAAGGTATGCATTAGTTTAGAAACATTTAGGAAGGGGATGGTATACATTAGTTTAGAAACATTTAGGAAGGGGATGGTATGCATTAGTTTCACTGCATGTAAAAAAAAATACTTTGAAAAGTTCTGCTATAATTAATGAATAAAAATGAGCTATTACATACTTTAACGGAATTCATCTTTTATGACTTTAACCATTTGATTGCTGAATAACAAAAGCAAAGATATTGTTTTGCAGTGGAGAAAGGGAACATACTAATAGCAAATTGAATTGTGAAATAAAACATAGAAAGTTTCAAGACAAGGGGTATTTTTTATTTAAAAAAGACAAAAATGTTCTGTCTGAAAATGTTATACAGGCTAAAAATAAAATGAATACTGTAGCAAAAAAAAAAAATGAAAAATGTTGGGAGGGGATAGAGTGTGATGTATTTCATGGTAAGGTAGATATAGGATCATAGGAGGTCACTAAGCTAATGGACTTGGGCCCTTACAAGCATAGCAAAGAGTTTATCCTCAAAAAGAAACCTCAATCAACACCTGTTACCCCTCTCAATGAAACAGGTGGAATCCGTGGGACAAATTTGTGGTTTCCCATCCATTCATCAAGGTTGTGCTTGAAGAGGGTCAGTGAGGTATTCTGTTTAATGTGGATCAAAGCCTTTTCCAGAGACAGAGCAGTCTCTGGGACATAAATCTATCCCTCCAATAGGTTTTGTTGATGTTGCATATTAGATTCAGGCATTTCAAGTGGGTAATGTGCGAGTAGTTAGACTTACAGATAGGGAGCATCTCTAGTAGGTCAGGGTCCAAGATTGCCTTATAGGTGAGACACAGATCACCTCTGAGCAATCCGTATAATACAGAGTAGAGTGATAGTGATTTGAGCCTGTCTGCATAGGACAGGTGTTGGAGGCAATGGGTTCTCTTTGTGAGATATTTCTGTGGCCTTCCCAGTTGGTGTAGATGTCTTGAGAGGTACATACCAAATGGGGCATTATACTCAATTATTGTTCTAATGAAGGAGGAGTATAGAGAGGCAATAACCTACTTTTTTTCTGGATGCAATCCCCTTACTTATGATATGAACCAAGTAAAAGGCATTTCTGACCACTGCCACTACATGATGGTTGAATGTGAGATTGTTGTCAACCTGAGTACCCAGGTCTCTTACCACAGGGTGTGTGCTTATGGGGTTGCTGATGATGTGGTAATCAGTAGGGGCAGTATTTTTGTCGAATGGTATGATGACACTTTATTTTTGTGTTTAACTGGAGGCCATGACTTTGGCATCAGTCATTAGTTGCTGTGAGACCCTTTTGCAGCATGTTAACTTCATATGGGGAGTCAATGACAGCACCCAACCTACAGTCATCCACAAACTGTGGGAGACTGTGTCTAAGCCCTTGGCCAAATCAGGGTAAGCTGTATGTACTGACTTTCCCTCACCAGGGCCTTGGTGGCAGTCTCAAAGAAGTCAACCAGTTTCAACAGGCAAGATCTGCACTTGATAAATCTGAACTGGGTGGGGTCAAGTGCTTGGAGATTGCCTATATCCTTATTTATGAGATTCATAATAATACACTCCATGGCTTTATAGATCAGACTTGTAATGGGGTGATAGATTCCACGGTCAGTAGTGGCACCACCTTTGTGCAAAGGGATGACAATGGTAGTTCTCCACTCTGCTGGAATGAAGCCTGTACTTGGGCTGTGGTTGAATAGGGTGCTCAATGCTGAAGGTAGTTCTTGCTGGAGATGGTGCAGAATACAGCCTGGGATACTATCAGGTCCCAAGGAAGCTGTGTCCTTTGCCTTGGATAGGCCCTTTAACACGTGATATACAGAGATGAGAGGTGTGGGACAAGTATCAGGGCTGTCAAAAGGGCTTTTGGGGGGACAGGGGGTTAAAAAAGGTTAATGGGTAATATGCTAAATTGGAACGAGACAAAAGAAACGCAAGAGAAGTTATGGGAAGAGTACAGAAATACCATAGAATGTTATGGGAAGAGTAGAGAAATACCATAGAATGTTATGGGAAGAGTAGAGAAATACCATAGAATGTTATGGGAAGAGTACAGAAATACCATAGAATGTTATGGGAAGAGTACAGAAATACCATAGGATGTTATGGGAAGAGTACAGAAATACCATAGGATGTTATGGGAAGAGTACAGAAATACCATAGAATGTTATGGGAAGAGTACAGAAATACCATAGGATGTTATGGGAAGAGTACATAAATACCATAGAATGTTATGGGAAGAGTACATAAATACCATAGAATGTTATGGGAAGAGTACATAAATACCATAGAATGTTATGGGAAGAGTACATAAATGCCATAGAATGTTATGGGAAGAGTACATAAATACCATAGAGTGTTATGGGAAGAGTACAGAAATACCATAGAATGTTATGGGAAGAGTACAGAAATACCATAGAATGTTATGGGAGGAGTACAGAAATACCATAGAGTGTTATGGGAAGAGTACAGAAATACCATAGAATGTTATGGGAAGAGTACAGAAATACTATAGAGTGTTATGGGAAGAGTACAGAAATACTATAGAATGTTATGGGAAGAGTACAGAAATACCATAGAATGTTATGGGAAGAGTACAGAAATACCATAGAATGTTATGGGAGGAGTACAGAAATACCATAGAGTGTTATGGGAAGAGTACAGAAATACCATAGAATGTTATGGGAAGAGTACAGAAATACCATAGAGTGTTATGGGAAGAGTACAGAAATACCATAGAATGTTATGGGAAGAGTACAGAAATACCATAGAATGTTATGGGAAGAGTACAGAAATACCATAGGATGTTATGGGAAGAGTACAGAAATACCATAGAATGTTATGGGAAGAGTACAGAAATACCATAGGATGTTATGGGAAGAGTACAGAAATACCATAGAATGTTATGGGAAGAGTACAGAAATACCATAGGATGTTATGGGAAGAGTACAGAAATACCATAGAGTGTTATGGGAAGAGTACAGAAATACCATAGAATGTTATGGGAAGAGTACAGAAATACCATAGAATGTTATGGGAAGAGTACAGAAATGCCATAGAATGTTATGGGAAGAGTACAGAAATACCATAGAATGTTATGGGAAGAGTACATAAATACCATAGAATGTTATGGGAAGAGTACAGAAATACTATAGAATGTTATGGGAAGAGTACAGAAATACCATAGAATGTTATGGGAAGAGTACAGAAATACCATAGGATGTTATGGGAAGAGTACAGAACTACCATAGAATGTTATGGGAAGAGTAAAGAAATACCATAGAATGTTATGGGAAGAGTACAGAAATACCATAGAGTGTTATGGGAAGAGTACAGAAATACCATAGAATGTTATGGGAAGAGTACATAAATACCATAGAATGTTATGGGAAGAGTACATAAATACCATAGAGTGTTATGGGAAGAGTACAGAAATACCATAGAGTGTTATGGGAAGAGTACAGAAATACCATAGAATGTTATGGGAAGAGTACATAAATACCATAGAATGTTATGGGAAGAGTACATAAATACCATATAATGTTATGGGAAGAGTACAGAAATGCCATATAATGTTATGGGAAGAGTACAGAAATACTATAGAATGTTATGGGAAGAGTACAGAAATACCATAGAATGTTATGGGAAGAGTACAGAAATACCATAGACTGTTATGGGAAGAGTACAGAAATACCATAGAATGTTATGGGAAGAGTACAGAAATACCATAGAATGTTATGGGAAGAGTACAGAAATACCATAGAATGTTATGGGAAGAGTACAGAAATACCATAGAGTGTTATGGGAAGAGTACAGAAATACCATAGAATGTTATGGGAAGAGTACAGAAATACCATAGAATGCTATGGGAAGAGTACAGAAATACCATAGAATGCTATGGAAAGAGTACAGAAATACCATAGAATGCTATGGGAAGAGTACAGAAATACCATAGAGTGTTATGGGAAGAGTACAGAAATACCATAGAATGTTATGGGAAGAGTACAGAAATACCATAGAATGCTATGGGAAGAGTACAGAAATACCATAGAATGCTATGGGAAGAGTACAGAAATACCATAGAATGCTATGGGAAGAGTACAGAAATACCATAGAATGTTATGGGAAGAGTACAGAAATACCATAGAATGTTATGGGAAGAGTACAGAAATACCATAGGATGTTATGGGAAGAGTACAGAAATACCATAGAATGTTATGGGGAGAGTACAGAAATACCATAGAATGTTATGGGAGGAGTACAGAAATACCATAGAATGTTATGGGAAGAGTACAGAAATACCATAGGATGTTATGGGGAGAGTACAGAAATACCATAGAATGTTATGGGAAGAGTACAGAAATACCATAGAATGTTATGGGAAGAGTACAGAAATACCATAGAATGCTATGGGAAGAGTACAGAAATACCATAGAATGTTATGGGAAGAGTACAGAAATACCATAGAATGTTATGGGAAGAGTACAGAAATACCATTGGATGTTATGGGAAGAGTACAGAAATACCATAGAATGTTATGGGGAGAGTACAGAAATACCATAGAATGTTATGGGAGGAGTACAGAAATACCATAGAATGTTATGGGAAGAGTACAGAAATACCATAGAATGATATGGGAAGAGTACAGAAATACCATAGAATGTTATGGGGAGAGTACAGAAATACCATAGAATGTTATGGGAAGAGTACAGAAATACCATAGAATGTTATGGGAAGAGTACAGAAATACTATAGAATGTTATGGGAAGAGTACAGAAATACCATAGAATGTTATGGGAAGAGTACAGAAATACCATAGAATGTTATAATTTTATAAACCTGTTCTGCAACATCAACAGAACAATTTGGAGTGACAGGTACTTGTTAAGGTTACTGCTGCTGTGGAACAGACTCCTTATCCACATAATACAAAGTTCATCCCTGTATGCATTCAACTGCAACATGGACTTATGGACAGGAAACAGAACATTTACCTGAGGACTGCCGCCTGTAGTACTAATGGCAGCTCTTAAATGCTTTATCCCATGTATGGGTCCCATCAAATTATCAATGGTATGATCCCAGTTATACTCATTAGTTCATAGGTTCAGATGTATATACTAGGCTATCGGCCCTAGGGCCTATATAAGCCTAGCCAAATGAGGTTCACTGGCTTTTGCCACTGAAGAAAATTATTTTCCTGTACTCCTGTTGAGCAGAGCCACAGCAGTGATTCCCAGGGTGAATTTCCTGTTTCCCATCCAATCGTCAAGATTTCTCTTAAAGATGGCTAATATGGAGCTTTGCTTGACATGAATGGGTAGCCTGTTCCAGAGCATGGGAAGTCTCTGGGACAAGAATCTGTCCCTCCAGTATCTTCTGTTTATTGTGGTGACAAGGTTTAGGTCCCTGGAGCCTGTGGCTCAGAGGGATTGGGATTTCTTTAAGTGTAGCATGTCCATCAGATCTGGGTTAGACATGACTTTATATGTTAGGCAGAGGTCGCCTCTGAATAGGTGGTATGCGACGGAGTACAGCTGGAAGTTTTTGAGAGAGTCTGCATAAAGGTTCATAGGTTGGTACGAGGCTATCGGCCCTAGGGCCTATACAGCCTAGCCATAACAATTCCCTGGATATTTCTTCCCACAATATTTACTTCCCTGGACCCCTGTCTAGCAGGGTGACTGACATGATCCCTGGGGTGAATTTCCTATCTCTCATCCAATCATCAAGGTTCCTTTTGAAAAGGTCCAAGGAGGTGCTCTGCTTGACATGTATGGGCAGTCTATTCCAGAGTATGGGGAGTCTCTGGGTCAGGAACCTATCCCTCCAGCATGTTTTGTTCATTGTGATGACAAGGTTTAGATCCCTGGAGTGTGTGGCTCTGAGGGATTGGGATTTCTTTAAGGGGAGAATGTCCATCAGCTCAGGGTTTGACATGGCCTTGTATGTTAAGCAGAGATCACCTCTGAGTAGACGATATGCCACAGAGTATAGCTGGAGTTTTTTTAGACGGTCAGCATAGGGCATCTGCTTTAGGCCTGTGATTCTTTTAGTGAGGCGTTTCTGTGGCCTTTCCAGCTGTTGCAGATGTCTTGTGAGGTACATACCAAATGGGGCGTTGTACTCTATAATGAGTGTAAGGAGGGATGAGTACAGTGGGACAATGACCTCCTTTTTTTCCTGGATGAAAAGCCCTTAATGATGAGGTGTGCCACATAGAAGGATTTCCTGACTGTTGTGGTGATGTGGTTATCGAAGTTGAGACCACTGTTCCCCTGTGTCCCTAAGTCTCTCATCACACTTTTGGTGTTTAGTGAACTGCCACCTATATGGTAATTCATGGGTACATGTTTTTTTCCAAAGGGGTAACTATAAATTTCTTGGCATTAAGCTTGAGCCCATGGCTCTGGCACCAGGCATCTGTTTCTGTAAGGCCCTTTTGTAGAATATCCACATAATTTGGGGATTCAATAGTGGCTCCCAGTTTGCAGTCGTCTGCAAACTTTGTTAGCCAGAGTCCCTTAGTGTTGGCCTGTACATCAGAGAAGTAGATGCCAAGCAAGAGCGGTCCCAGGCCTGAACCCTGAGGTACTCCACTTGTCACTTGTCTGGAGATGGATTTGGAGTCGGCTACTTTTACAGACAGTTATGTCAGTAAGCCATTTGGTAACCCATCAAGTGATGTAGGGATTTATGTCTGGCTTAGTAATTTTATCTATGATTCCAGAGTTGGGGTGGTGTGAAAGCCTTGGCAAGGTCCAGATAGGCTGTGTGGACCACCTTACCCTCATCCAAAGCTGTGTAGACTGATTCAAAGAAGTCAATCAGGTTCAGAAGACAAGATTGGCCCTTCATGAATCCAAACTGGGTGGGGTCCAGTGTTTGAAGGTTGCCAATGTCTGTTTATAAATTCCATGATAGTGCATTCCATGCCCTTGCAGATCAGGCTCATCAGACTGATGGGACAGTAGTTCCCAGGATCCAAGGTGGATCCCCCCTTGTGGAGTGGGATAACTGTAGCTGTGCGCCACTCAGTGGGCACGAAATCTGAGGTGAGGCTATGATTAAACATGACACTTAGGTGAGGTGCCAGTTCATTTTGTAATTCATGTAGTACACAGCCTGGGATGTCATCTGGTCCCATGGATGCTGTATTCGATGCTTTGGAGAGTGTAGTTTCTACCTGTGTGGCTGTGATTACCAGAATTTTGAAAGGTGGGAAACGAGCAAACAATATATATATATATATATATATATATATATATATATATATATATATATATATATATATTGGTTAAAACAGGCTAAACAATGCAATAATACAGTAAATAACACAGAAAAGGCTAACACACTTGGGTGTGTAGCCCTCAACAGTAAATGCAATTAAAACTCTACAAAATTAGCAATTTAAAACTTTTTAAATGAAGCAAGGCAAGTGCATAACTGAAAAATGATTTAAGAGGCAGTAATACAGTAGAATAAGTAGCTAGTCTACATATACAGTAAAGTCTGTATATACAGAAAAGGAGCTGAAACAACACTAAAACAATTCAGATGCAGTGCAACCTAGAGCACTTGAGTTGTAGCAATATTAAGGCAAAAACAGTTTTAATAAATGCACTAAAATATATTCTATATTTCCAAAATGTTTGAGAAGTACAGTAAGAACACAAGGAGATTCAGGTAATTTATTTATTTATTTTTTTTAAGAAAGGGGAAAGGAGGAACAGAAGGAAAGAAACTAAGTGGGTTGGCCTTCTCAGGTGTTCTCTCTGTATTAGGTAGAATGAGGTAATGACACTAGACTGGGAGGAGTGTCCAAGATCAAATTTAGAGTAGGGGCGGGCAACTGCAAGGCCAGCAGGTATAAAGACAAGATGCCAATAGGAAGGGAGAGTGGGAAGCCAAAAAACACTGCAGAAATGTTTATCACAGCAGAAAACCAGCAGTAAACCAATAGTTATGAAATACAGTACAAGTATGCAGTATACAATAAAATTGCTATAAATATCTAGAATAAGCAATAGCTACTAAAATAAGCAAAAAAAACAGGCTACTTATTGCTATATATCACAGATCAGGTGCCCTCCTCAGACAGCTCTGTACCCATGAACTACCACATAGGCGGTAATCCTCCTAGTAAGGTATTTCTGTGGCTTTTCCAGTTGTTGCAGATGTCTTGTGAGGTACATGCCAAATGGGGCATTGTACACTATAATGGGTTTGATGAGGGATGAGTAGAGAGGAATGATGGCCTCTCTTTTTCTGGAGGAGAGCCCCTTTGTGATGAGGTGTGCCACGTAGAAGGATTTCCTGACAACTGTGGAAACGTGATTATCAAAGGAGAGACTACTGTCCACCTGTGTCCCGAGGTACCTTATCACACTTTCAGTGTTTAGTAGGCTACCGCCTAGGTGGTAGTTCATGGGTACAGTGTTTTTCCCAAAGGGGATGACAATGCTCTTCTTGGCATTGAGTTTCAGGCCATGACTCTGACACCAAGCATCATAGGTTCATACTAGGCTATCTGCCCTAGGGCATTTATAAGCCTAGCCAGAGTGTGTGTGGATTTCACCACCCCTTAGGATGAGAATACTACGCCCTTTTAGGGTTTAGTTTACTGTGCCTCTGTCTAGTAGTGACACAGAGATGACCCCCGGGGTAAACCTACGATCTCCCATCCACTCGTCAAGATTTCTCTTGAATAGAGTTAGTGAGGGGCTCTGCCTAACATGGATTGGGATTCTGCTCCAGAGTGTAGGGAGCCTCTGGGTTATGAATCTGTCCCTCCAGCATGTCCTATTTATTTCTGTGTTGAGGTTTAAGTCTCTTGCTCTCATGGCTCTGATGGATTTGGATTTTCTGAGGTGGAGCATGTCCATTAATTCCGGATTGGACATGGCCTTGTACATCAGGCACAGATCACCTCTGAGTAGGCGGTATGCGACTGAATAGAGCTGGATTTTGTTCAGTCGGGCAGCATATGACATATGTTTAAGACCCTTTATCCTCTTGGTGAGGAACTTTTGGGGTCTTTCCAAATGCTGCAGGTGTCGGGTAAGATACATCCCAAATGGGGCATTGTACTCAATCATTGGCCTGATAAGAGAAGAGTACATGGGCACAATGACCTCTCTTGATCTAGATGTGAAACCCTTCATGATAAGGTGGGCAATATAGAAGGTCTTCCTAACCACTTTGGCAATGTGAGTGTCAAATGAGAGGTTACTGTCAACCTGGGTCCCTAGGTCCCTGATTACCTCTTCCATACTTAATGGATTACCACCTATGTGGTAATTTGTGGGTACCTTGTTTTTCCCAAAGGGTATGACTATACATTTTTTGCCATTCAGCTTAAGGCCATGGCTCTGGCACCAATTATCCATTTCTATGAGGCCTCTCTGAAGGATGTTTGTGTCCGCTGGAGTATCAATTATGGCGCCCAGTTTGCAGTCATCTGCAAACTTTGTCAGCCACAATCCTCCTATGTTTGCCTGTACCTCGGAAAAATAAATGCCGAGCAAGAGGGGTCCCAGGACTGAGCCCTGTGGGACACCACTTGTGACTGGCTTAGAGTCTGACATAGCTCCAAGAACTCTGACCCTGTGGGTTCTGTCCTTGAGCCAGTTTGCAACCCATCTTGTGACATATGGGTTTACATTTAAGCTGTTGAGTTTGTCTATGATGCCCGAGTGGGGTATTGTGTCAAAGGCTTTTGCAAGGTCAAGGTAGGCTGTGTGAACTGTCTTACCCTTATCAATGGCCTTAGTGACTGTTTCAAAAAAGTCGACCAAGTTCAAAAGGCAGGATCTGCCCTTGACAAAGCCAAATTGGGTAGGATCCAATGTCTGTAGGTCCCCAATGTCTTTGTTTATGAGTTCTATAATGATCCTCTCCATAGCTCTGCAGACCAGGCTCGTCAAGCTTATGGGGCGGTAATTTCCAGGGACAGTAGAAGCACCGCCTTTGTGAAGTGGGACCACTGTTGCCGTACACCACTCTTTGGGTATGTATCCTGTAGTAAGGCTAAGATTAAACAGCAGCCTTATGTGTGGGTTTAGTTCCTCTTGGAGTTCATGTAGCACACAGCCCGGGACACCGTCCGGTCCCATTGATGCTGTGTTTTTAGCTTTAGAGAGGGCGGGTCTCACCTGGGCATCTGAGATATTAGGGAGGCTACACTCTGCTGGGATAGTTATTTCTCCTTTTGGGGGGGGGGGAGAAATTTGCACTGAACCTGTCTGCCAGAATGTTGGCAATGTCAGTGGGTTCAGTGTATTTTGTGTCATTTTGGACTAACTCTGAGCATATCTGGGAGTTTCCACCCAGGTTTCTAACATAGCTAAAGAAGGCCTTGTGATTGTCTTTTGTATCTTTTGCGATTTTTCTCTCAAAGTCTTGGTAAGGCCTCTTCATAGAATGTCCACATCCTTATGTGAATTGATTATGGCTCCTAGTTTGCAGTCATCTGTGAAATTCATTAGCCAGAGACCAGCTGTATTAGCCTGGACTTCAGAGAAGTAGATACCAAACAGTAGAGGACCCAGGACCGAACCCTGCGGTACTCCGCTTGTCACTGGTCTGAAGTCGGATTTGGAGTCAGCTACTTTCACTGTCTGGGTTCTGTCAGTAAGCCAGCTGGCCACCTATCTTGTGACATAGGGATTTATGCCCAGTCCAGTGAGTTTATCTATAATACCAGAGTGGGGGATGGTGTCAAGCTCGAGGTCAAGATAGGCTGTGTGCCCCACCTTACCTTCATCTACAGCTCTGGTGACTGCTTCAAAGAAGTCAATCAGGTTTATTAGGCATGTTCTACCCTTTACAAACCCAAACTGAGTGGGGTCAAGAGTTTGGAGGTTACCTATGTCTTTGTTTATAAGCTCCAGGATGATGCATTCCATGCAGACCTCTCAACTGTCCCTGATCTTCAGGGACGTCCCTGATTTAGACTCCAATTGTAGGTCTGTCCCTCTTAATCCCTCTTAAAACTGGTGACTGCTGAAGAAAAGGTGGTGAGTTGCCCTTAGTAAATAATGATAGTAATCCATAGTTATAGACGTTTTATGTCAGAATATCTATATTAATCCATATTCTCTTAATCTGCAAATGTTTCAAGCTAATAGTACAAATATTTAAAAAATGTCCCTGATTGTCCCTGATTATTTGAGGATTTGTCCTTGGTTCTGTTGAGATTTGTCTCTGATCGGATGAGAGCTATGGTTCCATGGCCTTGCAGACCAGGCTCATCAGGCTAATGGGGCAGTAATTCCTGGGGTCAGTGGTGGCACCCCCTTTGTGGAGTGGGATAACTGTCGCTGTGTGCCATTCCATAGGCACAAAGTCTGAGGTGAGGATATGGTTGAACATGGTACTTAGATGGGGTGCCAGTTCATTCTGTAGTTCATGCAGAACACAGCCTAGGATGTTGTCCGGTCTCAAGGATGCATGTTCTTGGCTTTGGAGAGTGCGGTCTTTACTTGTACATCTATGATCACAGAGGGTTTGCAATCTTCCAGTATGGGGATAGGCCCTTTGAAGGGTGAGGGGGGGGGTGAATTGCACTGAACCTGTCTGCCAGGATGTTGGCAATATCAGTTGGTTCGGTAAATGTAGTGCCATTGTGCTGTAGTTCAGCACAGATCTGAGTGCTGCCATTGAAATTCTTGACATAGTTGTATAAAGCTTTGTGGTTTTCTTTTTGGAATCCATGCCAATTTTATTTTCATAACAAGCTTTGGAGGATTTTATGAGGGATCTCAGCTTCTTATTGAGGCTGACCAGGAAGTTCTTGCAATCTTGGGATTTTACTCTTTTTTGCAATGGTTTCTTCCTTCTGTTGTAGAGTTTATTTATGGCAGGGGACACCAGATTGGCTTCTTTTTTAGGAGAATAAAGTCTTGGTTCTATTGGGGAAGGCACAGTCCATACACTCGTGTATGTGCTTATACAGTGCATTTGTATATGAGTCAGCAGTTGTGCCTCTATTTTCCATCAGGGTGGGTGTAGTGAAGTTTGCCACTTCTGACTCAAGAAGCATAAAGTTGGCTTTGGGGAAGTTTTTTATGGTGGTTTCCTTAGTGGGGAGGGGAGGGTGGGATATGGATGTCTAGGGTGATTAGCTTGTGGTTGGACCTGACCGGCAAGGAGTTGACCTCTGGCATGGAGCAGTTGTTACCCATATTGGTAATGACCAGGTCCAGGATGTTTCTACCCCTGGTAGGGGTATGGACAAGCTGTTCCAGAATTGATGAATTCCAGAAAACTTTGAGCAAATGAGTTAGTACATGAGTAGTTTTCCCAGTTGATGGAGGAGGAGTTGAAATCTCCTGAAATTAGGGTATTGGGCTGTGCCTTAATATTATCCAGTATACTGAGAAACATGGAGTGGGCATCCTGGGGCATGGTGGGGGATCTGTAACTGCAGTCTTGCCCAGTGTTAATTGTATTTGGATAATTTCGGATGCATTATGTTGAGCATCTAGTCTGGAGGTGCGGATATCTTTTATAAATATGGACACACCTCCTCCTTTAGTATTTCGGTCCAGGTTAGGTGGCCGAAAGGTGTGGTAAGAATTGTAGCCTGGTAATGCAGGGGTGCTCTCTGGAGCCTTAAACCAGATCTCTGTCACTGCACAGTTGCTGATGTTCTCCATCTTAAGGAGAACCTCGAGTAGGTTAGTAATAATATATAATTATCAACCAGAAGATGGGTAAGGCCAATCTCTAACCAAATAAGGTAGGTTATTTCAAGCCCAAAAGGTAAATTGTTTAGGCTTAAAATTGCCCAGAAGGGCAGATAGCCTGGGACTTACCTATGAACCTTTGAACCTGTTATAAGTTGGCAGTTCTAATTATTAGCTATGCCAGTATCAGTGCACTTTAAAAAATATAAGAACAACTTCCATTGTTTCATTTAATGTTGTTGTGTACATTAAAAATTATTCATAAGGTGTGGGAGGTTGGTAAAATGGTTGAGATGTTTTCCTTATAGACCGAAGATGTAGGTTTGATTCTCACAAGGGTTAATTGGCTAGGGTTAAAAGGGCCTACAAGGGCAGTTAGTCAGGTAATAATCTATAAACCTGTAAATTGCTATTTAATATTGTATTACCGTAATGCACCTTTCCCTCCAACCTTCACTTTTCTTGTATTTTATAGCCCTTCACATAGAAGCTGTCTGCTGTTACACGTTCTTACTGCCCTCTGTTTTTATGGACTGTCTCCCACCTTCAGAGCCACTGATTTTCCATGTTATTATTTTAAATCTGAAAAGCAACAGTGACACACTTAATGCTTCCAGTCGATATCTTGGGTAATACCTCAGCTCGAGTGGCTTAAGGTATTACAGGAGAGCGGATGCTAATTTACTTATTTTTAGACCTTTGTCTATTATTTTGTAAAGTCTTTAGGGTAAGCAAAGGAAAGACCATATCAATGAAAAATGAATATGTCACCCCAGCCTTGCTGCAGCTATGCTTTTGTGATTTCAGTAACCAAAACATATTAAAGTTTTTTTTTTTTTTTTTTTTTTAATTTGTTTTTTCCTCTAAAGAAGCTGTGTACATTACAATAAAATATCACTTGGAAAATGTTTTGTAAACCATTACCAGATGCAGAACAACTCCTTCATACTCGCAGTGCCCAGTCAGTAAAGCTGTGTCTGTCACGGCTCAGTATATCATATGATGTTGTAAAAGTGATGTTATCAGAGAGTTATCTCTTCTATTTGCTCCTAGTAATGTTACCAGTGGCAGAATCCCACCTATGTTTCATGCTGGGTTTTTTCTTTGCACCAGTGCCTAGAGTCTGATGCCATTTTGTGTCATATGCTCGTTTTTAATTTTTACTAGAACAACTTGCTTCAGAGCATCTCAGCTAGAACCTGGCCCTGAAATCATGACATACTCAACTCTTTCCATGTGACAGGCATTCTTGGATGCCCTCTTGGACAAATCTGAAACTACGGTCAGCAGTCAAATGTTTGGAGAAACAGAAGTGACACCTAATATCTGCACATACGGTGGCTTTCCCACACAACTGTGGAGTCATAGATGATAGAAATTCAGAGAACTGGTAAACAACGGTCAATGACCGATTCCCAATTACCATGAGAGTGAGAGTAATGAGGAACATGAAGCTGAAGGAAAGCAAGACTGGTGTTCACATAGTCTACAAATACCCCGGGCAAACACTATACTGTAACAAATACCTCGGGCAAACACTATACTGTAACGAATACCCCGGGCAAACACTATGCTGTGACAAATACTCCGGGCAAACACTATACTGTAACAAATACCCCGGGCAAACACTATACTGTACCAAATACCCCGGGCAAACACTATACTGTAACAAATACCCCGGGCAAACACTATACTGTAACAAATACCCAGGGCAAACACTATACTGTAACAATGTGAGCTAAAACCACCTGATTAGGTACTAATCATACAGACAAAAGTTCAATAGACACTCTTATCCATTTCCAAAAAGTGTTGTATAAGCATATTTCCTAACTACAACTGTAAACCTTAAGAATAAAAGTGATAGACAATGAAATGCAAAGCCTAGTCCCAGGATTTATAGCACAGAAGTATTTCAGGTGGTATCTCAGTCTTTTATGAAGATCAGGGATCCCGCCATTTGAAAGTAAATTTGCGAGTATGAATAGCATAGTCCAAGAGAAGTAAAAGTCTGTCCATCAAAATGTAGTCTTGGACCATACGTCTCAAACATCTGCAGTTTTCTTGAAAATGTTGATCTATCCCAGCTAATCCCTCCTAAAATGGCAATTTTGGGAGTAAACATGGTAGATTACACTTCACTAGTAATAACAGAAATTAGAGTCATACATTTCTTTTACTTCTGAAAATGCACGTCAATTCACATTCTCTTATTCTTTCAACTTTTCAGAAAGTGGCCTGATTGTCCTTGATTCTTTCCAGATTTTTCCTGATTATAGAGGTAAGCATTTGAGCAGTGGCTTAAATTAAGTCATAGATTTTAGGCAACACTTCTCCATTGTTATAAAACTAGTTTCACTTTACATTGATTCAATATTATTTATAAGCTTAGTGAAGAACTAATTCTATAAAATACTCATAATTAGGTGTTCCTGTTCAACATTCCCCTACTAGTTAATATTCATCATAGTTTATTTTTTATGTTCTTCATTTCATATCTAAGTTATGTCAAAAATGCACATGTAGGGTTTTCTTTTTATTCTTAAGTTTTTTAGATCTGCCTTTCTGCCTGTTTTATTTAAGTACTTATTTTAAGGAGAAAACACATTCTTTTATTTTATTCTAATAAACAGAGTTGTTTTATGTGCTCCCCTAAAAAAAAACTTGTGTGCAAACTTTTCAGTAAAACTTTGCTGGGAAGATGTTTTGCATATCATTGCTAGACATAAGATAGCCATAAGAGTAATCTGTAAATAGAAACAGAACTATTAATCTAATTCACTGCTGGTGGAGCTCCTACAGTGAATGTGTGTTATGCCATTACAATCCTTTGTTTCCTTTCTC
>NC_056740.1:465077770-465080270 GCF_019279795.1 Protopterus annectens | reverse complement strand
AATGATCACCACAACAAGAATTCAGAAGAACTGTAAATTGATAGAACTCTATGGTCATCCTAATAGTTCATAACATTGTCATCTGAAGAGGTATGTGGGCACAAAATTGTTCCATTTACAAGAGACTATACATCATATGAGTGTAAATTAATAGTCCAAATTCTCTGAAAAAAAGCAAACTGGTAAACATAAATGCAAGTTTCATTCATGCATACCGTCTGCTCAGAGGTGACCTGTGCCTGACATACAAGGCCATGTCCAACCCAGAATTAATGGACATGCTCCACCTCAAAAAATCCAAATCTACCAGATCCACTAGAGCAAGCGACTTAAACCTTAGCACGGATATAAATAAGACATGCTGGAGGGATAGATTTGTCATTCAGAGACTCCCTATGCTGTGGAATAAAATCCCGGTCCATGTGAGGCAGAGCACCTCGCTGGCTCTGTTCAAGAGAAATCTGGACCGGTGGATGGGAGATCGTAGGTTTACCCCGGGAATCATCTCTGTGTCACTGCTGGACAGAGGCAAAACAAACTAATGGGCACAATATTTTTTAACATAAGGGGTGGCGTAAGCCACAAAACTTTGGGCTAGGCTTATAAATGCCTTAGGGCAGATAGCCTAGTATAAACCTATGAACCTATGAACTATTAAAGTCTGTATTCTCAACACAGGGAATACCTAATATAGTTATAGGTGGCAGAGGTTTGCAATATAAAAGACAAATGCTCAGAAAATTTCTGCGAGAAGTGTGAATTCAGACATTTAATGTCCAAGCCACAGTATCCACAGACTAATTTACAACACAGGAAAGAGGTATTAACAATGAAGAATCTCAGAAGAAAGAGATATGCCTAAGCTATTAAAATGTCTTATTGGAAATCTTCAATATAGGAATATTCCACTGCAATGAACTCAGATTACCACTGGCAGGTGGACATCAGCTTATTGCAAATAACCTATAATATGAATTTATGCAAGCAAGCATTGAAGAAGATTCCAGATCATTCTTCTAATTAATGGATACAAATTAGTTTACTGCTATAACTGACATACATTTGGTTTTAGTAAATAACAAGGAATCACTGAGTACCTCATGGACGTTTTTCAAGGATATACGATTGTTATAGATGATATAATAGTTTCAAGAACTGTAGCTCAGGTATATCCTGAAAATTTGGAAATTGCATTGAAATGGATAACTGGGTCCAGACTTCCATCAAAATCAAATAAAATTTTAGAATTATGGTGTGTTAGATTGTTACAGTGATATTATTATTTTTAAAGGGATGTAAATGGTAAAATTCACCTTGTGATTTAAACTGAAAACGTGAAATCTGTTTGTTACAGTTTAGGAACAATAAATTACTTTATATGACTAGCTATCTAGTTATAATTATTGTTATCATATGTTTAAGCATTTGTCTCCCAATGGAAATACAAACTAAACTCTATAATTAAATTATTAAACCTATTTTATATTTCTTTATCCTGATCTTTTTTGGTTTATTCAATGCCTTGTGTATTTTCAGTCAATTATTATGCATCAAGCCAGGTAACTAATAGTTGGGTTTACATTTTCCTGAGTGATTCCAGTTTGGAGGAAAACACAACAACCAACCACCTCAGCTGAAGTTAGAAATTTTAATAAGTCAGATAAGCACTTTCGTGATAACTGCACTTCATCAGACCATAAAAAAGTTCTAAAAACATACTTGTACAATTCAGTAATAAAAATCAATTAATAACCATGATAACCTATTAAACGTTAATGACGTAACCTGCTGACTTTAAGTGCTAGTTGCAATAGTACAGTACCATTAAGGGCATAGCATTTGTCTGTCTGCAGTAAAATGATCCATTTCAGTTCATCATTTTCAGTCCTGTCAGTTACACTACAACCCCTAAAATTCACATCATTTAACTGCAGGTACATAAACTCAAAACTGTGTCCCTTACTAGTTATAACATGTTTAGTCAAAGCACTAGATGCTACAACCCTTCTTACATCCCCCAAATGCTCTAAAATTCTCTTTCAAACTATGGTACCAATGTAGTAATACAGGCAATCCCATTCACATAACTAAATAAACTAAAATGTTACTCTTACAATCTACATATACCCAGTTTGCTAAAGATCTTTTCAAATCTGCTGGTATCTCCCATTAAAATTTCAATGAGAGCATTATCGAAGTGGAATGTAGCAGCTGTGCTTTATGACCGTGGTACCTTACACAGCAAGCTTTAGGCACCAGTGAACCCTGCAGTCACTGGGGTCCCACTGTTCCTAGAGGGCCCCCAACCAAAGCAAGTTATCTTATCCTGATATTTTATACCCATGACTGCAGGGGGCCCCTTAATCATCCTTGAGTGTGTGTGTGTGTGTGTGTGTGTGTGTGTGTGTGTGTGTGTGTGTGTGTGTGTGTGTGTGTGTGTGTGTGTGTGTGTGTGTGTGTGTGTGTGTGTGTGGAGCGAACGATCTCCCCTTGCCCTGGT